>NW_026606586.1:430000-562500 GCF_029890125.1 Rhinichthys klamathensis goyatoka
TAGCCAGCTGATATTTCACAGCCCTTTCCCTTCCTACTCACTCAATGGTTGGTCCTTTGTTAGTCAACATTTTAAATATAAACAGACAGAAATATAGAAATCTAGATGATTGGAATGAAGCACACGAGCCTGAAGGATGTTGTTTTTCCAGTTTTAATGGTCAATGTTTTCACATCTTTCATCACACAGCTTTAGAAGCAAACCTCTGATTGTCATCTTATTTAAAGCCCCTAAAAAGTCACGGAAAATGTAGCAGTTAATTAAATAAATAAAGTATGAAAGAATGATTTTGACAGATTGGCATCTATTGTCATCTCACCAACCAGCACAAAAAATCTCTCATATTGTCTTCATGAAAAGGTCTTCCGGTTGCAATTGCACAGCAGGTTCTTTGTATACAGGAAATTGTGATACAGTAAATGCTTTACTTCTAATTTCTCTTACAATACGTCTGAGATGACAAAAGTCCATTGAATTGTCTCGTGTCATCTACCGAGAGGTTTTCTAACCCAAACAAGAATGACGAACGTTTTGAGTTTAAATTTTAACTCACAATTGTTCATGTACAACAGAAAGTACATTATATACAAAGAGCACTTTCTACATCTCAAATGTCTTGACCGTCTTTAAGGACTGAGACACTTCCACTAACAGCAATATTAATTTATCATCTGAGGTATTTTCTAATTTTGAAACATAAAGAAATGAGAATGTTGGCTTTTGGGATTCGTAGATCCAGACTTTATGTAAGAGACACCAACAGTATTTCTTCAAATATCAACCGGGACTCCTAAAAACAGGAGCTGGTTTACAGGTGGACGATTGTTTCAAGACTCGTTATGTTTTGATCTTTATACCTCCATTTGACTAGTATACTTATTAACGTTATGGCATACACGCCATTGCTATATTGCTCCAAATACTATTTTCTAAAAAGTACAGTACGTAAAATAAGATGGTGAGATTTTACCAAATGAAAGATGAAAATTATGACTTAACCCACAATGAAATTGAGCTTAATCAAAAACATTTCTACCGAACAAACCTTGCAGCAAAGGCTTTGAATGGCAAATAAACCAATATTAAAAACAACCTTCTGTAAGAGGCTGTTCTTTCAGAGGTATTCAGTTTCTATTTGGTTGCCTAAACCAATATTTCCCAACCCTGTTCCTGGAGGCGCCCCAACATTTTGAATGTCTCCCTTATCTGACCCATCCATTTCAGGTCTAAGGAGTCTCTACTAATTAGTTGACGAGTTGATTTAGGTGTGCTTGATAAGGAAGAGTTCAAAAACGTGTAGTGTTGGGGTGCCTATAGGTACAGGATTGGGAAACACTGTCCTAAACCAGTGGTTCCCAACTGTTTGGTCGCAGGTCTGATTTAATGCATCCAGTCAGACTCTATGGTAACTTGGAGCAAATTTATTTCAAAGTCACTCCTATGCTGCAAAAGCAAACCAGTTGAGAAACACTGGCCTAAATGAAAGTGATGCAGTGTTGTCTTAAGTAAAAAGACAGTCGAAGGACTGTTTTTACATTCCACTGGCACGACTCTTTATGAAGGTGGCCACCATTCAGTCGGTCACCACGAGTACCTTTACATCACAGTGCCTTTAAGCGAAGATCCAAAAAGGAAAAGTTAGGCCAGAAACATACTCTACGCAAGTATGTGAACACAGGCAATCTGTTAAAATCGAGTTTACTTGTCTTAAACTGACAATTTGGAGCTCTATTTCCTACTCTAATTTGATCACATACAAGTTACGCATTTGCAAGTGCACTGCAGTATTAAGATTATCCCGAAAAACACACAAGGATCGAACTAACAATGCTCACTCTGGCAGAGAACATATAGCGATTTTTCGGTCACTGTCCATGTAGACGAATTGTCTTGTCGCCATTCCCAGCTTTTAGTCAAGGCTGAAGCTCTCTGGCTTGTTCAGTAGTGGCCTCATACAAAAAAATAAGCTGTGTAACCCAAGCACTGCTCAAAAAGAGTAGAGTAAAACAGAATATCCTATAAGATGGTTGCATCATCATCGACACATGATGCGAGGTTTTTTGACCATAACTGAAGAGTAGGTTATGGCAATTTGTGGCTCAGGTGCAGCAGGCATTATGCTGATGAGTGTGTGAATGTTCACACTTAAACGGAGCGCTGTCGCTAAAAGGAAGCCTAACAATACTCAACTCAAATGTCTTAACTCCAATACAGCAAAGATATCTTCTGAAACCCTGTCGTGTATTCAAGGTCATGCCAAGCTGGTTTGTTCCTGGTTGCAGGTTTGTTGCTGGGAGTCTATCAAGGTGGTCTAACCAACTTTGACCAAGATGATCTACCAGGTTAACCCAAAAACAGTAACTGATCAACCATCTAGACCAGCTATGACCATAAAAGATAAGCTTTAACTAGCTAAAAAACCATATGAAACCATGTACCATCTGAAGCTGATTGCTTATTTACAAACAGTGAGTGATGAGGGTATATATGGAGAGATAGTCCTTGAGAGATTGAGACATTCCAGATGTCAGGCTTTTAGACTTCAATATATATTTTCCTTCACCTTTTTACAATTAAATTGTATTTTTACAACACAATGGTGTTTCTAACTTATAGAACAAGAGTTGTGAGCGTACGTTTGGTTGTGCTCACATCTAATAAAAATGAGGTATGACCTCAAGCTTTCAAGTAATTCCAACAACTCATGGATATTTAGCTGCAGTCCAGAACAAGGAGTGGGGAATAAAAGGAGAGAAGTTTGACTATCCTTTCACACTGGTCATTGGGAAAGCCGTAGCGCTTCTTTGGTGCTCCGAGTCATCGTATCTGATGGTCGTGGGATCAAACTCGGAGCTGGGGACTCTCTGTGTGCCCGAACTTGTCCCACAGATCGTGAAGTCTGCTGGGAGCTCCGTAACGGAAACCGCTTCCGGTATTGTAGAGACTCTGAGCGTAGCAACAGCCGTGTGTACTGCACTTCTGGCATTATCATCTTTAGACACTTGTCTTGCGGAGGGATGGGGCCTTTTTGTGTTACGTTAACCGGTAAATCGTACCCAACGATTGCCACTTTGCCACTTGGCTGCCAAGGCCGTAATTCCTTATTCGTGATCTGTGCAGCAGAGCGAAGAGGCGGCAAATTTCCCCCGAAGCAGCTACGGACAAGTCGGTCACGAGACTGTCGCAACAGCAGGACTTCTCGCTCGACACATGCGAGTCCCAATGCTCTCAGCTGCCGCCACAGCGAAGCGTTGAAGTAATCGTACAGTACAGAATCTATTGTGTTCCAGGCTCTGATTTTGGCCGTATTTTCGCTGGAAAGGCTGCTCTTGGAGTCAGGTGTGCGCATGTTGAGACTGACATACAAAACATCATCGAGATCCCAAGACAACAAGCGGCGTAGCAGCACCAATGATTCGTCAAAGTATTCCGCGATCATAACCAACGAGAACACCCGCTCCAACTCCGCAGCGAATCGTTTTGCATACCCCACCGCTTCCGAATATGGCCGGTCCTTATCACCACCTAGGTCAAAAGTCAGTGTATTTCTCGCATACATCGAATCCTTCTCTTCTGGACGATAGTATCTCCAAGGGTGCTCCAGAAAAGTCTCTAAAGAGCCATTTGGGACACGTTTAAAGCTAAGACAGTACTGATTGAAGTAGGTAAAAAGAGACTCAAACATCGCTCCCGGTTCCCGCAATATAGTGATGTACATAGTGTTGTTGGGCATGAGGCGTCGTAGCTCAGCCCGGCTGAACCGTAAGTGGTTGGTGATTATGTCAGGTGGCGTGGTGTGCGGGTGAACAAAGTGGGAGCTGAACGGCCGAGGGTAGCAGAACTGGTGGTCACAGGTGGTGATGGGCAGCGCCACAGTGAGGTTGTTGCGTTCTGCAAAGCGAAAGAGGATGTTCTGCACAGTGGAGCTGGCGGTTTTATGAGTCTTCAAGAAGGCTATACTGGTGTGTTTAGCAGGTCCACTGCTGCGCTGGGTGGAGGAGATTATGGAGGATGGACATCCCAACCAGAATGCCTCTAACGTCCTGCAATAACAAATGGAAAATCAATGCAGTCAGCTTTGCAAATCAATGTGGAAAGATAAGAAGAATTGTAATGCAAAAACAAACAAAAAACCCTACTAATAAAATCATCTTAAGGTTTTATCAGTAGGGATTTTAAGCCACCTTTAAGCGTAAGATGGTTTACTGGTTTTAGCTGACCACCAGGCTGGTTTCATCTGGGTCAGGTTTGCTGGTTTTAAAGGTATTTTGGGCACTTGTCAACTGGTCAAGTTGGGAGACCAGTTGGCCAAGGAGCTTAACCAGCAAGGTAAAGCAGGAAGCAAATAAACAGACCAAAAGACCAAAAACAAATGTGGCAGAGGAGAGGAATGAGTAGTGATAGTTTTAAATTTCACCAACCCCCAAAAATTTTGTTGAAACAAAAAACTGATTTTCTGATTCGGTCTAAATAGTTTTGAAGTGCCAAAAAAGTCACTTTTAATTAGCGCTTCTTCGATGATACTTGCACAAAACATGGATAAACAACAAGTAGTAAACATGTCATGTGTGTCCATACTTCAGTGAGACAAAACAATTTGGCAATGTGTCAAATTTAAATTCTCAGCTGAAATATTGAGATCACTAAAACTGGTTTAATTTATCCACTGAGAACATGATACTCTGAATGGAGTTAAATTAACCAATTACCTAATTTGTATTATTTAAACTATTTTCAGTTTTGGTAAAAAAAAAAAAATGGTGATGCATCAATAGAAACGTGATAAGGACAAATGGAAGAAACTCTTACAAGTTCAAGTGACCCCCATGGTGCAGAAGCAAGCTGACAGTACTGAGTGCAATCAACACTAGGAAGATCTTCTTCTGAGACATCTCCAGGTTCTTTCACTGCAAAAGAGAAGAATGGGAAATCACAACAGTGTACATTACTCTTGCGTTTAACACACATCCAGAACACCAAACCTTCTCTCTTCAGCAAAAAACTCAGCACAGAAATTGGTTGATAGTGCAAAAAATTGGTTTGGTTGACAGGGTTCTCTTACAAGTTGGATCTCAAATTGCAGAGTAGCTTGTAATGGTTTTTGGTCATGAAAACACATGTACAGAGACAAAGAAAGTGAGCAAACCTAGAGCATCGACTGGACAGGTGTCAGGTATTAGCATTCTAACATTGTTGCCTGTCTAGTGCTAACAAAGTCTTGGATGTCTTCCATACGAGTCAGGGCCACCTCTTCCTTCGGCTTCTAATTACAGTTATCTCATCTCGCTTTCCCTTTCTCTCTCATCATATCGAATGGCACTTCTACACAACCTGCCTTTATTTCCACTGATCAAGCCCTGATACTACTGTAGTTTAATTAGCAATAGCACTACAAAAAGGATTTCGCTCCTGATGCCAAACGACAATAAAATAAGCCAAGACAATTAAAATGACATGACTTACATTTTAAACATATCGCACTAGAAAAGCAAGTCCAAGATTAGCAACACAAAACATTGACTAATATAATGAAAAAACTGCTACCACCTGCTTCTAGTTTTATGATTGTATTGCAGTTTGGACTGTTTGCAGAATTTACAACCGTTCAATTGACAATGAAATGGTTGCTACACACACACACACACACACACACAAAAGAAAATCAGTGTTTTGATGAAGTGGGGTGCATCGAGTGGTGGACGCTTTTTTAAATTTGCACACAACACACACCATTTTTGCACTATTAATAAGCACTATTAAGAAAGTGCTGTTTTTCATGACCGATATATGAGTTTTACTGAACCCAACATCAGGGTTAAAATGCAGATGCAAACAAATACCACAGGTCAAAGTTCAACAGCGACGGGCTGTCTGGGCTTCTTTTTCCAATGGTAATATAAACCATCACCTACGACAAGAGTGCAATGTTCCTTAGAGGTCCAGTACTGGACCATTCAGTATCATGTTTCAGCACATAGTAAAAGCTCATAAGAAAAGAGGTGCAGCAAGTCATTTTAGTGTGGTTTGCTCAGGCCTCACTATTATTCGTCATATTGAAGTTAGGGATTTGCAGCAAAGCTTTAAACCGGTTCAATTTTGGTGCCATGGACATAATAATAGCGCTTTTCTCAGCACTCAAAGCGCTTTACATAGAAGTGGGAATCTCCTCAACCACCACTAATGACACCTCAAACTACGCCATTCGAGGAGAGACGTGCTGTTAGATGCCTCTCTTTAACTGTGCTGACTAATAATCCAGAAAGTTATAGCAGAACATGAGACCCCCTCAGAGACATCATGTTTAGGGAAAGTTTGGTAGAGTCAGTGTGTTTTTTCCTGTTAGAGAAGATAAGAGATAGAAATTAGAGGCAGAGGAAGACACGAATCGCCCACGCAATCATCCACCTACCTGCATGCACTCAACACCAGTTTGAGAGAAAAGACGTCACATTATAAAAGCCCAGTTCTAGTTTCAGATTTGGTCATGAACTTTAAAAACATGTGCTGTGCATCCACATCAGACTAGGGTACAAAATAAATTCACATTCCTGATGACATCAAAGGAGAATTCAGATGCATTACTTACCAAACAAACAAAAACACAATTCAAATTTATTCTTGTTAATTTCTACAACATAGCACTCTTTACTTGGTATCATTAGCCCCTGTGTGTGTGCATTGAATTGTACATAGCAGTCAACAAATATGGTTTTTTGCCCATGGCTAATGTCAATATTAACTTCTAGGGCAGTGGTTCTTAACCAGGGTGCCTCAGCAAACTTTCAAGGGGACTGAAGATTACTTAAAAAACAAAAGCATTAAAATAGGGTAAAACTATTAAAAACCAAGGTATTTATTATTTTGATTCACCCTCCTTTTTTCTTAGAAGAATCAGGGTTCACATTTTTTCCAAAAACCTGGAAATATAAAGATGCCTCATTATAAAATGTAGAAATCGTTGTTGTTTTTTTTAAGTCCTAATCCAGCAATCATGAATGACTGAAAAAGTCATACAAATTCATTGCTTAAAAAGAGTGTAAAGTCTTAAAACTTCAACAATCCTGAAATTTTAATCTGACTGAATCTTGGAGTGTCCACAGATAAAATAAAAATAAAAACATTAAAAAAAAAAAAAGTCAAAAAACTTAGAGGACATCATATTTTTGTAAGCCAAAACCCGGTAACGAATTGGCATTTTAGCACTTTCGGTTACATCGTCATGCATTTTTAAATGAGTTGTTGGTTAAATGTCTGAAAAAAAGTTCTGTGGTTAACACAAGCTCAAGATATTTAGAAGAATAATATACTCTTGTTGGTCACAGAGCTTATTTTCTTCAATAATCAAAAAGCCAATGGAAAAATCCATTTAAAAAAAAAAAAAAAGAAGAAAAAATAAAGGTTTTCGTCAAGTGACCTATGATGAACTTCCGGGTTTGCCTACAAAATTATGTCATCCTTGCAGGGTGAGTGACAGCTGATGTAATCTACATAAACAGTTTAATATCAGCAAATGAAAAGGAGAACAAATCCGCCACCCAATCATCAGTGCCTGACCTCGCTGACAATCAAAAACAGTGGAAGCTGTTCAAGAAGCAAACATCCATGGTTTTGAAATGAAAAATTCAACAAGCACGGCCACGACCATGGTGAACCGACGACCATGGTGTTCGAGTGTCCTCACAATTTCAGCCATGGAGTGCATATTAAAATCATCATCTTCCTTGAAAGTAACAAATAATCCCTTTAGCTGTACACTAAGGCCAGTAATACCTCAACAGATTCACAATCATTCCCTGTCATTCAAGTCACACAAAGCCAGAGGCGAGGTGAAGGCAAGGAGATTAGAATCCGATCTGTGCTTTTTTGTTGAAATCAAAATGCGGCTTTTGGGGGAAATCACCAAGAGTCAAGCTGTGATCCTACAGTGCTGAGTGGATCTATTGAGGAACTGTGGAAAGACAGTCTCTGGAGAACGTGTCGAGTTACTGTGATATAGCCAAGCTTGTGTGACCAATCCAGCAGAGACGTGAGGAGCGGCCAGACAGGCGTGCAGCGTTATAGATGTCTGGGACAGATGGTGGTTAAGAGGACGCGTTAGGTCTGACATTCACTGTAAAACTAATGTTTTGGCTCAAGAATTATTATTTTTGAATTACGACTTCTTACACCAAGAGAAACTGTGTAGCATAAATACAATTTTTTAAGCTGATTACTCAAATTAAGTCTTTCCAAATAATTGAGTGGTGGCCCAATGTATCTTATCTGTTTCAGTTCAAATTAACAAATAATCCATTTAATTTATGTACTTTGTAAATATACTGAACAAATAAGATAATACTTGTCATTAGCACATTATTGTTTACTGTATATCGTCGTCACTGTTGGGCTGTCTCCCTATTTCATTTTTTTTTATTACTATTGGTCACCCTTTACACCTGTCTGTGTGTTTTGCAGATATTTAACCAATGAATAGTTTTAAAAAGAGCTTGTGACTAAACCTTGTAACTCAATTGGATCCTCAAACTGTCAGAAAATCCTCATAACTACACTGAAATTTTTTATTTTTGCTGCTTGTTCAAATTGCTTAATTAAAATTAGCTTAAGCAACACAATTGCTATACATTTTGTCCAAACTTAATTTGATTGTGTCCAATCTGCTTAAATATATGTACAATTTAAGTTTACTTAATCCGTTTGTGTGGGATTACATGAACGATTTGTTAACTGAATTAACTGAAACTGGGCGGTGCGTGTTAATTCCCAGCATGCTTTGCATATGTCTGAATTACGAGAGAATAAATGTTGAAATGAAGTGTTATTTTATATGTTTTTGAGAAAATGAGAAAAAGTGTGTAATTGTGTTTAATGTTCAATTACATTGGATTTATTAGAACCATTTAAATTACAGTGGGTTACCATTGTGGACAAGACTGGAGCATTTGGTTAGGCTGTGGACCGATTCAGCTATGCTTATAGCAACTGCTCTTGCTGAAGGTGCTTGTACACCTTAGCATTTAAGATGCTAACAAGTACTGTTGGTAGCTAACTGTTGGCTAGAGACTAGAAATTGAGCTGTGTGACACTAAAATACATTAAATCTTAATTGGATAAATTAATATGTGGATTTGAATACCTGAATCACCCAATCAGAGAGCCTTTTACAATTCAATTAATTGGGCAACTTCATTCATTCATTCATTCATTCATTCATTCATTCATTCATTGGGCAACTTAAAATGACTTAATTCCATGATGTTGAAGTTACATGAATAAATTATGTTGGTGTAACTTAATTGGTTCATGTGGGACCGATGTACACTATCAAATCATGTAAATCCAACACACTTTTTTTTTTTTCTCAGTGTACCCGAGATGGTCTTATTATTGGGCGATACCAGGGTTCGTGGCTCTACCATTGAAAAAAGCATAACGGCTAGCTTGGATCACGTGTGCACTGATAACCAATCACATTTCAGCCTTGACATCATTACATTTCATTCAGAGTTGTGCGGCAGTCAATCAATCATTCAATCCAAAACGAATGTTTAAGAGCAAACATGAAGATCAGCTGTCGATTAAACGAGCCATTTCCTCACAAAAGCGGTTTATTCAGCATATGAGTCTCTCCTCCCTTGACATCCATTAAAAAATAAACAGCCTCGTCTCATCTCCTTCCCTAAGTACCGAAGCATTACCCAGTGTTACGCTTTTTTGGCCTAAGGTTGCAGGCTTGCCTTCAAGTGTCTTTGTAACTCCATCCCGCCTCTATCGTGGATGAAGGCACGAAGAAGAGGGTCATAGTTTTTGTCGTTGCAAATGTTGAACTAGAAATCCACGGCCCAATATTCAAAGCTATCAAGCTCATTTCAATAAGATACAACTTCTTAAAAAAACAAAAAAACAAACAAACAGAAATTACCTTTAAATTATATTAAGTTGCACTGATCAACAGACACATTTTTGCTACTTAAAAGGCTTAATTAAATCAATAAATTATAACATTTAATTTGAAATGTATGTATGTTGTAGTAGGTCTCCTGAATTTCTTGAATAGTAACATTTATCTAGCTGACATTATCACATTTGTCTGATCTGACATTAATTATACGTGGCTATTATGTTGACATGGTTTGAATTTTTTTTGTACAATTTCCTTGTTGAAACTTTCTGCGTGTGACCATTTTTGGATGGCACAAGGAACGTGAGGAATTACACTATCTTTGCTGCTCATCAGTTTTTACATATCAGGTTTATCAGGTTTATCAGTTTACATTGATCAGAAACTACGCGGATAGAAAAACTTGAGAAAACAGCGTGATCTACGACCTTTATACAGTACATGTCTTTGTAAAGACTTCAAGTATTCCTCAATCCTCACAGCATCATTTCCATCTGTGTAAAATTCAATATGGCATCAAAGTGAGACACAGGACCAGAAGTCATCTCTAATTGGTACAACTGGTATAAATGCTAATAATTCTCTAACTCATTCGATACACTTTTATAGCATTTTCTCAACATATATTTTTTCAAAGCTGCTAACAGAGAATAGTGCCTTACAAAGCCCAAGGTAGTATGGGAAAGACGACAAGAAAGCATTTTTACTTTCTCCAAGTTGCTGGGGCGGTTGCTGGCTGCTATGTGTAGTCTTTGTTATAGTTATTAGGAAACTGGGTGTGCTCTTTGATACCAATCATTCATTTGAAAGCCTGTATCTGTAGAACCGCATTCTTCCATCTTAAAAATTATATCTAAATGATGACATACTGTATGCACTCAATGACAAATGCAGAACAGTTAGTTCATGCTTTCATGACTTACAACATGATTATTGCAATGCTATTTTGGGTGGTTGCCCTGCACGCTTAATAAACAAACTCCAGCTGGTCCAAAACGCAGCAGCTCGAGTTCTTACCAGAACCAGGAAGTATGACCATATTAGCCCGGTTCTGTCAACACTTCATTGGCTCCCTATTAAACATCGCATAAATATTATATTCTTGCTGATTACTTGCAAAGCACTAAATGGTTTAGCTCCCCAGTACTTGAGCGAGCTCTTAACGCATTATAGTCCTTCACGTCTATTGCGATCTCAAAACTCTGGCCAGTTGATAATACCTAGAATATCAAAATCGACTGCAGGCGGTAGATCCTTTTCCTATTTGGCACCAAAACTCTGGAATAGTCTTCATAGCCTTGTTTTGGGAAGCAGACACACTCTCAGTTTAAATCTAGACTAAAAAAACACATCTTTCTATAATTCACATCAGTTAAATGATTGTTAGGCTGCATAAAGTTGGTCAACCGGAACCGTGGACACTTCCTACACCGTTACATCGTAAGAGGAATGGCATCTACACTAATATTAGTCAGTCTGTCTCATCCTTATCCCGAGTTTACCGTAGTCAGCCATTTCCAGACTCAGATGGTGGACCTGCACCTAGACACGACTAGCCTGGATGCCAGCCCGAACCGGTCTGGTCTGGTCGGTCTGGACTCGATCCATTGAGGAGTAATTATGATCGGTTCAGAATTAGTCGGGCCAATCAAATTGCCAGGGCGGGCTTTATACGATGATGGACAGATGATCTGCTGCAGTTACGTAATCATCACGTTATCAAAGAGCGCTTGGGTTGAACTGGTTTCCCTCAGAGATGACTGCCGCTGGAGAATTGAGATGTAGAGATTCCGCTATCGCGTCTGTTGTAAAAGAAATCGACAGCGCATTCATTTCAAAAGACGAACAGAGAACTGCAATCAAGGCATTTGTCGATCGGAAAGATGTGTTTGCCGTCCTTCCTACGGGATTCGGCAAAAGTTTAATTTATCAGCTGGCTCCGATGGTAACTAAGAAGATGGGACGCAATGAAAACCCTGTGGTCGTTGTGGTTTCTCCTTTGGTCGCACTCATGGAGGACCAAGTAAAGGAAGCAACACTCATTATTTTACTACTTCTTCCAGCGTGCGTGCAGTTGAGTTCTGTTGACAACTATGCGTAGCTCAACATACGTTACTTACTGCGTTGCTCTGATTGGTTGTATGTCTATCCAATTGAGTGCAGAGTTGTTGTTTTTCCTGGTTCGGTTAAGACACGCCTCATAATCAAAGCCCTGTAGAGCAGTATCACACTCACACTCTGACTATAATACGAGTATGACGAAGCCAGGCTAAGACACGACCACAACGCAGCCCTGAATGTCAGCAGAGACCGTGTCTAGACAACCCCCTGTGAAGCCATCGGCACAGATCCTCAGCAGAGACCACAAGAACCAGACAGGTCCTCTGCACAGACCCCATGGCCAGCTTCAGCTCCACACCGGCATGATGAATACAATCTTCAAGCAAATCTAGCTGGATGAAATATTTGAATACCGATCCAGAGTCTTATTTCTGACATGTGAAGCAGCCTGAATCATAATGTTTTATGTTAAACCTAAGTTTTTCTTTTTCTCCATTCTGTCACCTGATGGAGTGACCTCTGGCTTGGGTCCGAGAAACCTCTGGTCCGAGAAATTTGGATTTCTCGGACCTACATATGTGCATTTTAAGGTGTTTGAATGCCAACAAATTGGATAACAATAGCTTTAAAATCATGTTACAGGAATTTCTTTTTTCTTTGTGCCATAAAAGGCAACACTGTATGAAAATAGAAAACTTTAGAAAATTGAAAACGGAGAGAAAACTTTCTTGCACATTTGCATTCTTCTACATTACACAATGTTAATAATGAATAATTAGCCTTTATATTTTTCAAGAATTTACAATTAACATTTCAATAAATCAATAAAGAGTTAATATATACTATATAAAATAAAGAGCATGTATATTCTAAAAGGAAAAAAAGTTTCCCAGCCAAGTCCAAACTAAGTTGACTTATTTGTTGAGCATTAAACTGTAGGCTACGGCTACCGCCTATGCTTCATTTTGGCAAAACGGTCGATCACTTGACTCTGACTCAATTTTACTTTTAAGATTATTTGTATTATTTAGAAACTTTTGTTTCGTCATGTTTTCATAGCCTACCTCGCGTGCCAACACCGGACTTCGGTGTGCTCAGATGTGTGCGCGCTGCTGTTGCTAGGAAACACAGACGCGAGCGGATTTCTGTGCGTGGGTCAGCTTCTGTTTCGGTTAAACTGCGTTGCTTTTACAAGCATTGATTGGTTTATTACTGCGTTGCAAATAGATCATTTATATTACCCTATAATATAATTTCTATTAAATACACCGACAAATAAAATAAATTGTTAAACTCAAACTTCAGATTTACTGGGCCACAGCAGATTTATACTGGGGCACGTGCCCCAGTAAAATGGGTCTAGCAACGCCCCTGGTCCAACCAACGGGTAAATGTACAGTAAAGAGTGATGACAGTAGAAGGTCTTTCCAGGCCTATATCTTTTCAAATTGGACAATAGACCCGCCCTGTGTTCAAATATGGGTTCCTGTGACTTAAGTACATATACTTTGTATATATTTACTTTTGTGTTCCAGTTTTCAAAGGTGTGACCTAATACCAACACACTCAACTTTACTGAAAACATCTTTGAGTTAAGACTGCTGTTTTGAGTATTAGACTTGCCATCTTTACCAGGTTTTTTTTTGTTTGTCTGTTGGCCCTGCAACAGAAGTCAAAGGCCCCCTGAAATCAAAATTTAAGTTTTTTTTTTTTTTGTATGAATATGTTAGCCTTAAGGTTATTAAAAGCTGTTCTGTTCCAAAACAATGACCAAATTCACATTTAGGAGATATAAGCATTTAAAACTTAGTCTCTCACTTCCGCAATTTTTTTTATTTTTATGACGTCACCGCGGACTTCAGCTTCTCATCACATCTTCTGTCCAATCAAAAGCTCTCTAGAATCTAAAGCTCCGCCCCCTGTGTAATAAACACCAGCTGGCTGACGAAAGCGACCGTTGACACGTCATGGGGCAATATGGGTTGGAGACGTGTGTTCGGTTGCTCAAACGCTCAAGCTTTATTACGTTTATTTAAGTTTATTACCTACCAACTGTACGTGAAAAATTAGCTGATTTACTCAAGATAACTTAAGAGAAAGCAAAGATGAGCATACTGATACTGAACAGAGCGCGATACTGAACTTCCACGTCTTTTTGCGCTTGAATGGACAAACACACAAAAATGTAACAATATCCTCATATCCACAGTCGATTATGTCTTAAAGTCCCCCTGTTGTCAATAATTGTGTATCCCTTAAAACTCATCTTTGATCATAAAAATGACATATTTAAACGTTTTTTGCTTGAAAAAAATTGCCCCATCATTAGCCCCGCCTCCACTCACTCACTCAGCTCAGAGATCCACTGGTTGACGATCACACGTTGATCTGATTGGTTACAAGGTAGTTTGTGACGTCAGAAACACCAGCGATTTCAAACCGGTTTCTCCCAAGTTTTTCTTTTTCTCCATTCTGTCACCTGATGGAGATTGGGTTATGCCACTGTCACCTCTGGCTTGGTTAGTTGGGGATATTCAACAATATTATTGATTTGACTGCACTGACACTATTGGATGAGGACTGAACTGAGCTGGACAATGAAATCACTGTTTTTTGTGTTGTTGTTTTTTTAACAGTAGATGAAATTAACTAAATTAACAATTGATGATCTTTACAACGACCTGAATCAACACTGAACTTAATCTGGACAATGTACTTTTCTTTTAAAGCCGAAATGAACGGTTTGCATCAATGTTGTAATTTTTTTAAACTTGCCAATAATAGGTGCTAATGTGCCAACTATATACGTACCTATCTAATGAATATGAGAGCATGTTTGTGAGAGGATGTTTTGTTCTTTGTATTTTGTACTTTGTGTTGTCTTTGAAAAAAAAAACTGCAGAAAGGACAGAGTCCAAACCAAATTTCCCTTCGGGGACAATAAAGTATATCTTATACCATTGAATCATTTTCTGCAAAGCTGTTTTGGAACAATGACAATCTGTATTGTATAAAGCGCTATATAAATAAAGGTGACTTGGCATCATTTACCTTGAATCCCCCCCCCCCCTCCTCAAAAAATCATCCCGCGCCTAACTTTCTAGCTTACAAAATACTGCAATGATGACAAAAACACCCTGATTTTTTCAAACTACAAGGTAGTGTGTGACGTCAGAAACACCAGCGATTTCAAACCGTGTTTTTGAGACTGTCTTTGGTTCACTGCAGCTTTAAGCAGAAAATACTCAGCAATGCTGTCGACTTATGAATTTACACATGGTTTGTCATAAATGCTCTTAATATATACCCTATATATACCATACATATATATATATATATATATATATATATATATATATATATATATATATATATGTGTGTGTGTGTGTGTTTTCATTTAGGCTATAACACCTGTCTTAAAATGTAAGGGATACTGGAGCTTGGTTGGGGTGGTGGGACTGCTCGCGGTGGGCGCCGGAAAATTTCCCTCATTTTCAAATCCAAAACTTGACAGGTATGCTCCGGCTTGGTTAGTTGGGGATATTCAACAATATTATTGTATTGATTTGACTGCACTGACACTATTGGATGAGGACTGAACTGAGCTGGACAATGACATCACTGTTATTGTTTTTTGTTGTTGTTTTTTAAACAGTAGATGAAATTAACTAAATTAACAATTGATGATCTTTACAACGACCTGAATCAACACTGATAAAGTTATGCCTATATACACCTGCCCAACTCTCCACTGGTTATCTTCACACCAGATATTTATGTTTCTTTGATAGGAATTGTTTAAATTTCTGTTTGCCTCCTCATCGGTCTCACGCCTGGGAGGCTCAAAAGTGTATGGCTGTGGGGGGATTTTGGATCTGCTCAGACTCAAAACTCCCCATAC
The DNA here is from genome assembly GCF_029890125.1 of Rhinichthys klamathensis goyatoka. NCBI lineage: Eukaryota > Metazoa > Chordata > Actinopteri > Cypriniformes > Leuciscidae > Rhinichthys > Rhinichthys klamathensis. The sequence goes on from NW_026606586.1 coordinate 445,861, forward strand.
TTGAATAGAACGTTTGTGGCACGACTCCCTCTTCTGACGTCACAGCTCAGCTGTGTTTTTAAAATATGATCTTGACAGAAATGGCTATAAAGCTTACTGTAGGGCAATTACAGTAATAATTTTAATGATAATTACATTTTCACTCAGACATCTAACCCTTATTTAATACATCTAAAAAAAAAATGTAACCTGACATAGACACTTTAAGCTGGACAATGACTATTTTCTTTTAGAGGAGAATATACTTTTCTTGTAGTCACTTGTAGGCTAGTCACCCAATCCACTTGTCCCCGTGGGGACACCCCTGACCTGACTACGAAAACGAATAAAGAAAAACAACCCGGCGGCCCTCCGAGAGGCGGGATGGAAGAAGGGCCAAATCGGACGGATTTCTCGGTAACGACTGGATCGAATATAGACAATGAGACTAAGAGGTTGAGGAAATGCAGGTGTGGGTGGGAGAAAAAGACCACGTTCAGAGGATTACGGATCCATCAGGGAAAGATGAAGTGTGGAGAAGAGAGTCTCCAGCAGCGTTGCACTGCAGCACAAGCTGCAGGTAAGACAAGTGGACCCCAGAGCCAGGTTACACACCACAGTGCTGAGGGATCCACAGCTGAGGAGAGCGAGCAGGAAGTAGAGGGAGGAGATCTAATCGTGGAGAGTAATCCTGTTGAGGGTGGTCTTGTGGAGAGCACATCAATTGGGCCGGACAACCAAGGGCCAGTCCGTAGAGGAGAAAGAAGAGAGCCAGGGCGGAGACAAGCAATCAAGTGGCCAAAAGCCAAGGAAGTGGCAGTGTGGCAACGTCTGGACGCGGATCTCAGTACCATTCTGGAACACTCACTTCGTGGCAACGTTGAGGCCAAGCTCAATTTCATAGGAGACATCTTGTATGAGGAGTGTAGAGGCAGGCTCGGAACAATCTCGGGGAAGAAATGCGCAGGCCCAAGGCTGAAAGGAAGGAGGGAACAACAGATCGAGCAGTTGGTGAAGAGGCGGCGCCAGCTCCGAAAGCAGTGGAGGAAAGCAGGGGAAGAGGAGAAGGAAGGTCTGAAGTCACTGTGGAAGGACGTGAAGGAAAGCCTGGCTGGCTTGCGAAGGGCTGAGCGCATCCGTAAGCGCAGGAAACAAAAGGAGAAAGAGAGGAGTGATTTCTTCAAGAATCCCTTCAAACATGCAAGGCAGCTGCTGGAGGATAGGAGGAGCGGGAAGTTGGAGGCAACAAAGGATGAGCTGGAACGACACTTCAGTCAGCAGTTCAGTGATGCTGGTAGACTGACTCCTCTGGGTTCCCCGGGGTATGTTCCTCGGCCAGCCCCCCCAGCCGTGCCCTTTAATACTGCACCCCCTAAACTCAGCGAGGTCGCAGATATCGTTCGGAAGGCCAGAGGAGCCTCAGCACCAGGCCCCAATGGGATACCTTACAAGCTGTACAAGCATTGTCCCGGCGTCCAGAGGATCCTGTGGAAACTCCTAGGAGCAGCATGGAAAAAAGAAGTTGTCCCTGTAGAGTGGAGGAGAGCCCTGTCTGTCCTCATTCCCAAGGAGCAAGACTCAAAGGATATCAACCAGTTTAGGAACATAGCCCTTCTGAACGTAGAAGGAAAGATATTCTTTTCCATCATGGCCAAGAGGATGACCTCGTTCCTTACGCGAAACGGGTTCATAGATACCAGCTGCCAGAAGGCTGGCATACCAGGCTTTCCAGGGTGTGTTGAACATTCCTCAGTGATATGGGAACAGATTCAGAGGGCAAAGAGGGAGAAGGGCGATCTGCATGTCGTCTGGTTGGATCTTGCCAACGCCTATGGGTCTGTCCCCCACCAACTTATTACATTCGCCCTGGACTTCTTCTATATCCCTGATCCCTGTAAAGGATTGATATCCAGATACTTTGAGGACATCCAGATATGCTGCACGCATGAAGATTTCACTACAAAGTGGCAACGACTTGAAGTTGGCATTGCCATGGGGTGTTCTATCTCCCCAATTTTGTTTGTAGCAGCGTTTGAGATCATCCTCATTGGGGCAAGGCAGGTGGTCGGAGGAGTGAAGTTGCCATCAGGCCAAAGGCTACCTCCACTGAGAGGGTACATGGATGACGTTAACAGCATACTCCAGACAGCTCCATGCACCGTGAGACTGCTTAAGAGGTTTGATGAACTTGTGGAGTGGGCGAGAATGAGAATCAAACCCTCAAAGTCACAAAGCTTGTCCCTTCAGAAAGGGGTCAGGAGTGACCGCTCCATCTTTAGCGCTGGCGGTGAGGAAATCCCCTTGTTGTCTAGCCAGCCTGTCCGGAGCCTCGGCCGAATCTACTCTGCAGACCTCACGGATAAACAGATGGGGAGCGTGGTGAAGAAGCAGCTGGCAGGTGGCCTTGCCAGGATCAACCTCAGTCAGCTCCCAGGCAAATACAAGGTGTGGTGTTACCAATTCACGCTGTACCAGAGGATAATGTGGCCACTCAAGATGAGCGAAGTTCCCTCCTCCACAGTGAGCAAGTTGGATAGCTTGGCAAACTCGTACATCAGGAAATGGCTCGGGCTACCAAGATGCCTTTCTGATGTAGGTCTCTTTGGCAAGACCAAGCTCCAGCTGCCCCTGCGTTCCATCAGCGGGGGATATAAGCAGGAGAAGGCGCGGTTGATCATGGAGCTAAGAGAGTCCACTGACCATCTGGTGAGAGCCGCGGATGCCCAAGTTGTAACTGGGAGAAAATGGAAGGCCAAGGAGGAAGTTGACCTGGCAATAAGTAGGCTGCGACACAGGGAGGTGGTTGGTAGAGTACAGGACGGCCGGGCAGGCCTCGGTTGGGGACAGGCCCCCCTCTTCTGGTCGAATGCATCCAAAGAAGAGAGGAAGGCCATGGTGGCAGCAGAGGTGATGAGAGCTGAAAACGAGAGACTTACCATCAAAGCGGTGTCCCAGGGCCAACAGGGAGGCTGGCTGTCGTGGGAAGGCGTTCTAGACAGGCAGCTGGCTTGGTCTGACGTATGGAAGATTCCACAGGCCAGGCTAAGTTTTCTCGTCAGAGCAGCATATGACACCTTACCTTGCCCCCGCAACCTCCACCGATGGTTTGGCAACGAGGAATCTTGCCACCTGTGTAACACTGCTAATGCAAGCTTCCAACACCTCATGTCTGGCTGCAAGACAGCGTTGGCACAAGGGCGCTACAGGTGGAGGCATGACCTGGTGCTGAAGAAGCTTGCTGAGGTAGTGGAAACATGCAGGCAGGAAGCGAATAGCAGGCCCCCGGCCCTAACCGCACATTCCATCCAGTTTGCAAGGGCTGGGGAGAGAGGTAACACCCACCACCAGAAGGACACAGGAAGACTCCTCACACCAGGGAAGGGGTGGACGCTAGCAGTCGACCTTGGGAAGCAGCTCCATTTTCCCAGGGAGATAGTGGAAACGTCTTTGCGTCCAGATCTGGTGATGTGGTCTGCTGCTTGCAAGGTTGTCCTGATGGTGGAGCTCACAGTCCCATGGGAAGGAGGACTTGAAGCTGCCCATGAGCGGAAGCGGGCCAAATATTCTGATCTGGCTGCTGAGTGCAGGGAGGCTGGTTGGAGGGCAGTCATTTACCCTGTGGAGGTGGGGTGCCGGGGGTTTGTGGGCTCCTCAACCTCTCGTCTGCTCCGCGACATGGGTGCAACAGGCATAAGGCACCGGAAAGCCATGAAAGAGCTGGCAGAAGAGGCTGAAAGAGGCAGTTTCTGGCTGTGGCTGAGAAGGAAGGCAAAGAGTTGGGGTCCAGTATCCACCTAGGGCATCAGCAGGGGGTGGCAGGGAGAAATCCCTGCCATCGCTCCGCCACCATGAGATGTACTGGGGTTAAAGGAGCGAAACATCCGTGACTGGTGGTCCCCAGCTGATGACCCATAAATGCCCTCTGTAGTGTTCCCCAACATGTACACCTTCGGTACACCTTAATCTCTTAGGCACCGGTGGAGGTGCGACAGGCAGAAATGCCCAGCAGGTTTCACCATCTACCTGTATGTTAAACTAACTAACGTACAGCCGAAATGAACGTTTTGCAAAGATGTTGCAATTTTTTTTAAACCTGCCAATGAAAGGTGTTAATGTGCCTACTATATACGTACCTATCTAATGAATATGAGAGCATGTTTGTGAGAGGATGTTTTGTTCTTTGTATTTTGTACTTTGTGTTGTCTTTGAAAAAAAAACTGCAGAAGGGACAGAGTCCAAAACAAATTTCCCTTCGGGGACAATAAAGTATATCTTATCTTATCTTATTATCATTGAATCATTTTCTGCAAAGCTGTTTTGGAACAATCTGTATTGTATAAAGCGCTATATAAATAAAGGTGACTTGACATCATTTACCTTGAATTTTCCCCCCTCAAATCATCCCGCGCCTAACTTTCTAGCTTACAAAATACTGCAATGATGACAAAAACACCCTGATATTCGAATCCGTGGATTCAGTTGAAACATGGTAAAATTGTGTTAAAGAGCCGAGAGTACATAAAATTAGCTAAAATGTTTATTACATATTTATCACATTAATAATAGTATTTATCTACATCCAAATCCAATCGCTGATGTTACAATTAGATGTTTTACTTACAATCTGTAAAATGTGCCAAGGCATTTGTTTTAATTCCAAATGGCAGCAGTCAAGTCCAAATTATAAAGAAACCATATAATATATATTTATATACATATACTCCACATGCTGGAATCGAAATTAAGAGTTTGATAAGCAGAATCGGAATCATTAAAAATCAAACGATACCCAACCCCAGTAACGACTAATTATGGTACCGTGGCGCATGACAACATCACACAGTTTCTGCAGATTTATCCGCTAACTATTTATCCATGTTGCGAATCTCCCGTTCCTCCACATCCCAAAGCTGGAGACTCATTGTCATGTTCAAGAAACCAGTTTGAGGTCATTTGGGCTTTGTGACATGGCACCGTCGAAGACCATTTTTGACCCAGGAGTGTAGCTCTCTATAAAACAAAACTGTATACCACTCGATATCTGTAATATCAGACACACAATCTCATTTAAAGAACTACATAAACTCAAAACATTCTCTAAAGATGCAATCAGATAAGAGCTTTTGTCATTTGAAAGCAAATATTTAAAGTCCTGTGCATAGTCCTTAGGCGTGCCGCCTGAAATGGAGACAAAAATTGCGACGGTTACAAATGGCTACTTATAAACATATTTACAGATTAGCCGAAACACAAACCTTAAGAAATCAAAACAAAAGGCTTTGGTTACTTGTTTTCACAGACCATTAGCCCTGCCATTGTCATCTTCGCATTGCATGTTTGTGGCCTTTCATATGAAAGCTTTGTTCATCATCACAGCATGTGGCCAAACTTGTTGTGATGGCCCATGAACACCCCCCCAACCCCCCAACCCCACCTCCAGAGAAAACGCCAGTTGCCCCAAATACCCCCCAGAGATGAGCAGATTAGATGCGCACACGTCTCTTTCCTAACTCCACTAATGCCTCCCTCAAGCTGGACGTTTGCTTGTGTTCTTGACTTGTAGGATTTCACAGTTTGGTCTGTCTATTTTAAAAAGCAAACAGTTTCTCAACTAATCAGCTATGCTAGTTAATGGTTGCAACCGGCTTAGAAAACCATGGCATTGAATTTGTGTTTGTTTGCATATTATTTAGTGCCATGCAAGCTGCCACGGCTTTATTCATGCCCAGAAACAAGTGGGAAAAAAAGAGTAAGTAAATGAATAAATGACTAAACCATGCTGTATATAGACAACAAATAAAACCAATTTATAAAAGGTTATCAAAATATCTAAAACTAAATCTAGTCTTTTTCTAAATCTAAATCTTTTCAAAAAGTAAAGGGTCATACAATGAAAAAATTGTTATTGGATTACTCAATAATAATAATAATAATGATATAAATATGCTTTATTTAAATAGCACCTTTCAAGAACACAAGGACAAATGACATATTGACAAATAACAAAAAATACAGATATACAACAAGGGTATAACAACAACAGGAACAGGCAGTTAGACGGAGATCATATAACATTCAAGACAATAACCAAAATAATTACGGATCTGAAAATTAGACTTATCTTAATAATATTAATACGTAATGTAAATAAATTAGTTTTATGTTCAATTTTAAAGAGGTTTCAGAGCAACTTGTTCCAAAGCTTATCTGAGATGCTGAACGCCCAACTACAAACAAATATTATAGTCTGAACTTTGGTTATACAAGCAAATCCTCAAAAAAGGAAGAAAAAAAAAAAACTCGGTCTCAGGAATTAATGGGTGTATAAATTCTGTAAGATATTAAGATGCGAAGGCATGGCAAGCCTTAAAAACTAGGACAAGTATTTTAAACTGAATGCGATAGACAATAGGGAGCCAGTGCATTTGCTGAAGGATGGGCGAGATGTGAGCTGATTTGTTGAATGTAGGGGCACGAGCAGCTGAGGTTTTAATTAGTTGCAAGAAATTAAGGGCTTTAGTGGATAGGTCACAAAACAGAGAGTTGCAATAGTCCAGGTTACAAAAGCATGGACAACAGTTTCAGCAGCTTTGAGATTTCATACGGTCATACAGTACATGTATAATGTTACGAAGATGGAAAAAAACAGGATTAAACACGCTATAGTGGCTAATATGGGGTTCAAAGCTTAATGTAGAATCAAATAGTACCACAAGACTACATATAGCAGGTGAAAAACAGAATTGGGCTGAGCATTAAGAAAGATTTGTGTAACTATGCAAATTAAGACCATGATGCCGGATGATCTGGTCAAGAGAAAGCATGTAGACTAGAAATAGAAGTGGACCAAGAACGGATCCTTGTGGTACACCCGTGATAGAGCGAGATGTGTTTATTAATCAGTCCCTCCAGAAAAACACGATTATGCGATGATTTCTCATGATTCAGTGCATAATCAGCCAAAGTCCGCATATTTATGTGGGGGCCGCATTTTTTCATATACGCCGCACTTTCGCCGCATAAATTGCCGATTTCCGTGCAAAATATGCGGGGCTTGCATGATTTCATAATCCTCACATTTTCGTTGCAAAAATGTCACATATCTTAGCAGAAAGTTGAAAAATGTTGCGTTTGCTTCACACAAGAGCCGCCGTTTCCCCCTGTTGCCATGGGAACGCTTTGAAGTGACGTGATTACGCGACGTGAACGTCATCGAAAAGCTGTAAAACAGGAGCACACTTTTATTTTTAAATATTTTATTTATTCATTTTTACAGAAGTTGTAGCATATTGCTTTTGTAAAGCTACAGAACTTGTTTGACTCATCAATGTTTTGTAAGTTTGATGCGTTTATTAAGGTCTGAAATAAAACAAGATGAGAAATTAAATATTCCCAGCACTTTCTGTGATGTATATGCTTGCTTATCATAGGAAGTAATAAGAAATTACTCTTTACATTAAGGTAGTAGCCTAGTACCAATCACTTTTTTCTCATTTTCATCAAACCGCAGTTTTTGCAAGTTCCCGCAATTTCATCGCAAAACATTGCATAAATATCCCGCATATTCCATCGCATTTTTAAAGAAAACGGGCCGCATAATCAAGGATTTTTGCCCGCAACAATCACAAAAAAACTGCGTTTTTCTGGAAGGACTGGTTAATGCTGATAAATTCTTGCCTGTCTGAGAGAAATGAACTTAGCCAATGAAACACATTACCAGTGATACCGATATCAGTTAGACGAGATAGGAGTACAGAATGCCAAACAGTATCAAAAGCTGCACTCAGTTTCAAGAGGACCAGAAGGAGGAGGTCATTCAATACTCTTCAAAGAGCAATGTGTTACTTGCAGTTTCTTTGTATTCGTTTGTGAAATGTTTCTGAGTGAATTTTTTTCCACACCATTTTTTTTTCAGTGTAAGAGATAAAACCATCATAATGCGAAGATGTGCATACATTCGTAAAATGTGCATCAATAAAAAAGTATGCGCTCAATTGAGGCGCATGATGGAAACACATTTACCGAATAAATCCCTCGATGCGCAACAACAAAATCATGTGACTTTGCTTCAACAGTGGATGTGATTAGATAACTGGACTAGACAAATTGCATCGCACCGCATCTCTAATGTTGGTTTGGTCATTCTGAAATGCCTGAGCCAAAGTCTGACATCAAAATGTTTGGGTATAATTTCCTCCCAGAAGCGTCTCACATGATTGCGGTCCCAAACACCAGCATCCGCTTTCGAACATGACCATATTTATTGCATTTCGTAAAAAAAAAAAAAAGAAAGAGCTAAAGTGCACTCCCCAATTAAAACAACTATTTCTCGCGACAATTTCCCAAAAGGAGATTTTTTTTAACACATGGGGTGGAAACTGTTTATGTGATATTCCAAAATTGCGAACAAGTTAAATTTGCAACATTGGATAGCATAGCTACTCGTAGCCAGAACTTTGAGATAAGAGATGAAACAGTGAAATATCACGATATAACACGATTATAGCGTACAAAATGATCATAGTTATGAATATTATCCCGGTATTGTTAAAAAGTGCTGAAAATGTTCAAAAAGTACTGATAAACAGACTGAATTCATTTCAAGTTTTATGTCGAAAATCAACAAACAAATAAAATTAAGGCTAGCAATGCACTATGCACTCTTTATTGCATTAAAATAATAACATTAAACAACGATGGCTGGATTTAAAATGAACTACAAATATTAGATGGTTGACACACAATGACACGTTATCTACTGACATGTTTAAATAAAGTAGACCAAAAAGGTTTATAAAATGATAACTTTATATCATTTTTATGAAAAGGAGGATAACTTATTGGTATTTTATCTGCTCCAAACACAATTCTACATCTGTATTGTTTAGATTTATAGAATGCACATTAGTTTATTTTCATCTACTGGTTAAAATATACAACGATTTTCACATTGATCTGAACGAAAATGACAGACATGCTGAATGAAAATTTTAATTTCTGTGCTTATGGAACTGCAAAAAGCCATTTTGCTGGTAACCCCATAAACAAAGCATAAACACTCCTTTATTAGGCACTACACTGAGGGAAGATGAAATGCAAATGCCATCGGTTCCCCTTTATATATTCATAATTAATTAATTCGTACATTCTTTCATATAATCTCTCACACCACTTTGCTTAATGCTGAACAGTATTTACCACAAGTTTTCCTAAAATCGCGGTAATCAAATTTGAATGATAATGAATATATGAAACGTAAATACTAACCATCAGGGAAGTTTTATTGTGGTTTATTGAAAACTGGTAACCGTTTCATCCCTATTTGATATACACATAATATCACCTCATTCTGACCTACTAATTCATGCACCTTACCTACTAATTAGTGCAAATCTGAATCCGCATATAACTATGACAACAAAGCGGCTTATAAGCGTCTCAGGTCACTCATAATTATGCAGCATAAACAGGGAAAAATGTTCCTCTGGTTAATAAGGGAACAGTTTGTTTTCTTGCATCAATGAAAACAGAACATGATGTAATTATTCATGAAGAAGGTTTAATGTTAGAAACGCATGATTAACTAGTCCTTCAGAAAGTTTAAAACAGATAAGCCTTTCCAAATCAATTACGTTTTTGCTGAAGGATTTGATAAGTCCAGCAAATAAGGACCGAGGTGGCAAGAGCATCCCAAAAGGTCATGGGTTCAAATCCCCAGGCGCTCGTCTAACTAATCCCCCATGGTGCACGCCGTCCCGAGAGCCGGACGGCTCTGCCCCGCGTGCGACAGGCGAGCCGAGTGCGAGATTGAATTATTGTGCGAGATGTAACAATCAGCGCAGAACGGTTTGGCCTTCCTAGGCAGATGGCACAACCTCCGGTGTAGTGCTGAAGGGAGATGAATGAAAGCGATCAAGAGGTGTGTGTGTGTGTGTCAAAGAATAAAGGATGGGAACATTAGATCCAGAAACATGCACATGAGTGCAGAGGGTGCTTCTCCACAACACATTATAAGCTCATTCATATTATACATTGTTGCTGTGGCGATTAAAAACTCGAGAGTTTACTTCAGATGTTAATCCGGTTGCAGGTTAAAACTAATAGCGATGTAAGTGTTTGCATTCATATATAAGCCTTGTTTGGGTTATTAAAGTACATTTTGGGACTAAAAGAAGTTGAATACTTACGAAAATGTCAGTTTGTGAGTTGATGAAGGCCTAATAATTACATAGAATGTACTGTGAAATTAAAATAAATGGTGATATAGCTTAGTGCGATTATCAAGATTTAATTAAATAACTATATAGTGTGATGTGCTGCGTGTTTCAGAGAGAAGCACGGCACTGTGTTCACGTGAGGGAAATTTCCGCCAGCACGTCCTGCTCCGCCCTGGAGGCTTCCTGCTCCGGTTTGGCCTCACTCCCGTCAGCCTCCAGGGCGCCCGCCCCTCAGCCCCTATGTGTATTTAAACCCTGTGTTCTCCCTCACTCCTGGTCGGTTATCGTTTATGTTAGGTGTGTTTGTATTAGGGATGTCCCGATCCGATCACGCGATCGGAAATCGGGCCCGATCACGTGGTTTCAGACTCGATCGGAATCGGACGTTACCTCCCGATCAGGACTCGGATATATGTAAATTAGGGGTGTAACGGTACATGTATTCGTAATTATTGAACCGTTTCGGTACGAGGCTTCCGGTTCGGTACGCATACAAACCGAACGATTCCTAGGACCATTCTTCCTGCAGACAAAATCCGCGCTGGCGCGATCACCATAACGTTGCGCAACATCAAATGTCAAACGTAATGAAAGCAGAACGAAACTGCGCTACTCATTATATTGTGCTTAACGGACCGTATTAGTTCGGACCAGCAACATCTGTGCAGCGCGAGATCAACACTGTGCTAAGAGATCCAAACATTTGAAGTAATAACATCGCTGCGAGATCTAGTGAAGCATTCACATTTCTCCGTTATTAACCGTAGATCTCTATTAGTTCAAACAGCGCTGACGTGGGAACCAGGAGAAACATTGTGCCGTGAATGAACATGGATTTAATGTTGCACTTCAAAACTCAAATATTATATAAATATATATTTAAATGTTATTTTGAATGTGATTACCAAAACATTATTTGTTCATCCTTCAAAGATTAGCAGCTACCCCCATTTATAAACCTGAAAGTTTCAAGATGTAGGAAAACTCAACTTATTTAAAAATAGTTTTTCTTTTAATAAATAGGAAATTTCTCTGGCATTTCTTTCTTTTTGCGGTATCGTATCAAACCGAACTGCAAATTTTGTGAACTGTTACACCCCTAATGTAGCCTATATATTCTCATTATTTTTTTATACACTTTTAAAACATTTTTATTTTTTGTTTACATGCCTGCCGGCTATTTTAAGTTGAGGTGCTATTTGTTTTTATATTAGACTTTTTCTATATTTACTGTTGCACTAAAGTCCAAAAGTGAAGATTTTATGCTACCTCACAGAAGTGCTCTGTTTGTTAACAGAGTTGTTGAATGTTAAAATAAGGTGAATTAAATAACAAATAAGAAACATCCTGGATCTGTTTTTTCTCTCTTCTTTATTCTTTTTTTATGTATTATATAAGTATCGGATCGGGACTCGGTATCGGTAGATACTCAAAATCAAATGACTCGGACTCGAGGGCAAAAAAACCTGATCGGGACATCCCTAGTTTGTATCCTCTGCCCGTCTGCCTGCCTGTACCCGTTTTGTTTTATTAAGTAAAGTATATTGTACTTTTATATATAAGTAAAGTATATTGTACTAATAAGTATATTGTATTGTAACAGCAAACATGTGAATGTGTCGTAATATTAAATCTCAGTGCGTAAATATTTTATGTCTAAGACAAAAAATGTTCGAAAACACCAGCTAATACGCGCATTCAACTTAAGTTTGCATAGTGTGAAGCATTAGTGCTAGATAAATGCAGAGATGAATGGAAAGAGGCGGCATGATTCAGGAAGAGAAAGAAAAGGCGACGGCAGCATCACTGGTGAAACAGAGGCATCCGCGGGGTTAACGCGAGCAGTTACTGGGATCCACTTACACTCCCGGAGACGAGGGGTTAAACCGCGAGGCTGTGTGTCTGTGTGCGTGTGTATGTGGTTATTGGATCTGTTGCTGGAAAGGAGCATCTGTAATAGACCGACAGTCAAGCCCCTTTCTGAAGAGCTTTTAATTACGGTAATCCTTCAGCGACCCGGACAGCCACCGCAAGTCTAGGAATAAAAGAAAAATTAAACAACAACAACAAAAAAAAAAGTGTTTGATGCATGGTATACATTCGCAATGACATGAGACTGCACACTATTTTTTTGCACAGTAACTGCACCGTTTCATATGCATCTAAATACCTGGAGGACCTACAATATTAACCCCCCGAAAAACTGCATTATACTGATAAATCCCTTCATTTAAAGTCCTCAACCTGACCTTTCAGTGTTAACAAAACACTAAAAATAGGCTCATTATGTATTCGGACCACCAAAAATAAGCACATTTTTACATATTATTAATAATGATAATGTTTTGACAATATATTTAATACAAAAATATATTAATTACTATTATTTAGGGGTGTAACGATATTTGAACCGAACCGAAAAACCGCGATACACCACCCACGATACGTATCGCGATACTCTCATGGCGAACCGAACACGCCCCGCCCCCTGTGGCCCCGCCCAGCCCCGGCTCATTGCACCTCATTGTGTTATGTGTACACAACGAATAGGGCTGTTGCCTAACCACCATTAACCACATATAATCGCAATAAGCTCAGTGTTTTGTTACTTTTGATAATAAGCAAGGTGTAATCTTTCAAATTATGTCTATTTGATCACGAAATGTAAACAATAAATGCCGTTTTGGCGCTCTTAGATGTGGCGTGACAGATATCACTGTATGCATGCGGCAGCGCGGAGCGCGATCATCTCTTCCTCAGTTACAGAATAAACATGAATGGACAACCGAAGGTATGTTGAAAGATACAGTATACTTACTGAAAGGCATCATAACTCGTGTAAACACTCAATCAGTGTTTCAACAGCGGAAATACGTCAATAAAACGCTTAGTTTTTCACATAGCTTTATATTTACCTCAGGCAAGTCATTCAGTGTCCACAGCTTGCTGGTTTGCTAACTCTTTCACTAAATAAATGGTATATATTAGCCTATATATTATATTTTACTTAACCTGTTTATGATATCTTGATTATTTAATGTATGTGTAAAATAGTTGTCATGAAAATAACAGCAACGGTGTAAATTATTATATAACATTAACAAATTAGAGTAAAAACATTTTAATGCAAAAATTGCCTTATGTGTAGTTTACATGTTTTCATACAATTTGTTTTTTGAGTGTTGATTATTATTATATCATTTAGGCTAAAAGTCTAGGCTCTATTGTTAAGCTTTAATGTTATAGTAATGTGCAAGTAAGGGCTGTAGTTTACAGCATTAGCAGATAATTTTGTTATCCTTGAGAAACGTTTACTTGTAATTGAATTAATTTAAAGACAAGGACACAATTTGTTCATTAAAGCACTATTAAATAAAAAATAAAAGAACCGAACCGAACCGAACCGAGACCTCAAAACCGTGGGACGAACCGAACCGTCAGGTTTGTGTATCGTTACACCCCTACTATTATTAGTACTCATTATACTGACTCAAAGTTGCTTATAGCCGAATTGTACTGAACTGAGTCAACACTCAAAATGATACTATAGTCTTTTTAGAGAAATTAAATTTTTTTGCATCATTTATGATTATCCTGTTTATTCCTCCCTGTAAAGCTGCTTTGAAACAATCTGTATTGTATAACGCGCTATAGAAATAAAGCTGGCTTGACTATTAAAAATCTATTTTCTGATTAGATAATCTGACTTTCTAAACATCAACATAGTAAGGTCGTGTAATAAAACCAATGCATGACAGCTGGAAAGCAAACAGGGGCTGAAAAGCACAAGCTAACAGCCAGCCATCCAATGTTTTCATTGGAGCACATCTGAAGTCTCTGAGAAAACAAACCGTGACTGTACAGACTTCCCTCCATTCACAAAGAGACGACGGGATGAAAAACGCTGCTTTGAAATGCAATATCCCAGAGACTAATTTCACTCTGTTGTTACACTGAGGTCAAAGTGGAGCCGTTTGATACGACAACACAAGTTTCTCAACGACATGAGAGGGAAATATTAAACCTTCAAACGGCGGCCGGTGAGGAACCATTGAGTTTTTCTTAATCTGCATTTCAAAACCAGTTGGTCTAAATTTCACCAAAGAGCCAGAAAGTGTTGAAAGGGTTCATGGGAAAGTCTTCAATTTATTCTGTAAACTAGTTCACTACTGGCGTTTGCTAAGGCATGTGTGACGCGCACAACCGCGTGAGCGTTAGCTTTGCTAATGTCAAGCTCATTGGAATCAATTGTGAGTGGATTTACCCGTGAAAAGCACTATTTGTGTTTCTACTGCTGATGTCAAATGTTACAAATCACTTGCTGTTTGACACGGCATTAACATTGCAAACAGCGACTAACAAGTCCCCCTCAATCATTTTATTCCTTAAAACTCATCTTTGATCACCAAAATTACATATTTAAGTGTTTTTTCCTTGGGAAAAAAAATCCTCATGCCTTGAAATAGCTTGAATGTAACTCGACACCCTTGCCTCATTTAGTATACACGGTTCTATGAATATGCAAATGAGCCCCGCCTCCACTCACTCACTCAGCTCAGAGATCCACTGGTTGGCGATCACACGTTGATCTGATTGGTTACAAGGTAGTGTGTGACGTCAGAAACACCAGCGATTTCACACTGTGTTTTTGAGACTGTCTTTGGTTCACTGCATTTTTTAGCAGAAAATACTCAGCAATGCTGTCGACTTATGAATGTTCACATGGTTTGTCTTAAAGCATATTAAAAACACCACATAGACATATAAACAACATTAAAAGCTGGATTTTCACCACAGGGGGACTTTAAATGTATTAGAAAGTGCCACTTCTGCTCATTAAAGCAGCAATTATTTGCTCAAAAATACAGTAAAACTGCTGGTCTCGCTGACCCCAAACTTTTGAACGGTTGTGTATTATATAGTAAAGCCACAAAGCTCTTATATCTTATCAAACACCACCGTTGTTGTCCGGTTTTGAACTCGTTTTTCCACTCTTCAGTTTTAACACCAAACACACAATTAACCTTTATTTGCACTGAGGGAACACAAGTAAGGCCGCAGGATTATAAGATTCATATTAATATACATGCAGCTCCTTGATAAAGCAAAATGGACATTAGTAGCCAAGTGGAAGAAAAAGAGGACGAGAAACAGATGAAAAGAAGCAAGAAATGCAGCAAGCGCCTCAGAGGAGGAAAATTAACGCAAGGGTCAGGGAAAAGGTTGAGACCAGGGAAGCCGAGAGAAGATGGCGGGTTTAATGAGTCAGACAAACAGCCAGCTAATACATGCAAGCAAAAAACACACACTTTCCCTGCTTTCACTTTTCTCTGGAGCAACAAAAACCCCGTCAGTAAATATTTAATCACACAGGCGATCTAATCAGATTCCCACTTTAAATGCCAACACACACCAGCACAGTAGAAACAGAGGATCGGACGAGCAACCAGATGCCACGTGAACCCGCCTCCGCATCTCACTTTACCTTCTCAAGACGTGCAGTGGAGCGACGCCGCCTTGACATCACCATCACAATTCATGAGATTCCCAAGGCTTATGATTGGCCTGATGTTTATAAAGATCACAATCTATCCCGTAAATTCTGTTTTATAGTCGTTGTACTATGAACACATGTTCTCCTATTGACTTTCAGGGAGAGTGGCGACTGCTCTCGCAACAAAGCTGTTTCAAGATATATTACTGCGGTCATGGGATATTCAAGCACCAAGATTGTAATTATATTTGGTCTAACCAAGTCAACCAGTCTAGAAAAAGCAACAAATTTTAATTAATAAACTAGTAACATGAACACAAAAAAAAAGCTAACTTTACTGTTAATGTATTTGTTCTTAGGTCGGTTTTATTATTATTGATAAAAGTTTGACGGCATTAAACTTCATGTTTAGCATTTGGCCAAATTTACATTAAACTTAAATTATTATTGAAAAAAGTAGGGATGCACGATATATCGACCACCATACCGGCATCGACCGATAAATGCTCATTTTTTATGTTAGCGTTATCGGCCCGATAAGAAAATTTGGCAGATGTATTAAAGCCGATAAATAATGTATTATTTCCGTCAGCGGAGACGCTTCAAATGCGCAACTGTTCGCAATTATGGTTTTAAATGGCTTGAAATAGTGCAAAAGAGCAATCAAATTAAATAAAAATTTGGATTTAGATTTATCGGCCGGTTATCGGCTTACAAATATAAAAAATTATCGGTTATCGGGCCAAAATGTTCATATCGGTTCATCCCTAGAAACATTTTTGACAGCAAGTCACCATGAAACGAAATTTGCAATTGTATTTTTGGAAAATAGAAGAATAACAGAGTGCCGCAAATGGTAAAACAAATGTGTGTTTATGATCATGATATATTAAAATAAT
The DNA here is from genome assembly GCF_029890125.1 of Rhinichthys klamathensis goyatoka. Taxonomy (NCBI): domain Eukaryota; kingdom Metazoa; phylum Chordata; class Actinopteri; order Cypriniformes; family Leuciscidae; genus Rhinichthys; species Rhinichthys klamathensis. The sequence goes on from NW_026606586.1 coordinate 462,450, forward strand.
ATGATAAATACCAGTTTGCATAACAGACATATAAAATAACTGGAATCGGATGACACCGGAAGGCTTGCAAAGAAATTCGCACTAGCTCTTGCGTTAAAATGAAGCTGGATTGTGAGGTATAGGACTTGATTTTGTCCAATGGAAAATGATTGGATTGTTGTCATTCGCCAATCACTGCGATCATGTTATTGGACAAACTCATTGCCCATGCCAAACTCATGTCAGCGTACACGTCATCAGAGGCTACGGCTGTGTGCGAAATCCTCCCCTATACCGTTAATTAGGGCATTATTTGACGGGACAGCCATTTGTAGTGGTGTCCGAAACCATAGGGGACGTTATCGAGTGCACTCATTCAATCCCACAATGCACTGCAATAACGAGTGTACAACCGATGTATGCTGTGCATCCCATAATGCACCAAATTAATTCCCACGTCTCGCCAGAAGATGGCGAGTAAGTGGTGGTATATTTTGCTAATAAAGTGATGAATAAAGAACTTTATGTCTGGTCTTTCTCGGTATCATCCAGTGAGCTTATGTTACGTTTTACGTTTGGACCGTACGATGATTTAAGAGTCTTCCGACGTTTCAGTGTGAATGAGAAACATTTGGAAAACGCTAGTGTGGAACCGAACATGTTGTTCATAAACGTATCTGGATGAATGTAGACATAATAACCAGAACGTCGCACATCAACTGAATGACGTGCACAGATTAACATCGCAACATTACAAGGAAAAATTACATTTTTTATTGTGACTTTAAACAACAGCCAACAATTGTTCAAGTATTTGGGTAGAGTTCTTTATACGGTGGCCCAAACTGGTCAATATAACATGCATTTTGTAAAATTAAAAGCTCCACAATTTCATTCACCAACCAAAATGGATTTCAATAAAGACTCTTGTGTATTAACCAATGACAGATGGGAGAATAAAAAAATTATAATAAAAAAAAAACGTTTTGAAAAGGTCATTAATTCCATTTTGTGCTGCAAAAATGACTCACTCCTGATCAAAATAATGTTTCGGGTTCATACTGGTGTTCATCTAACATGCACAAGGATCTGAGCTGGTATCCTATATCTGCTAACTGGGATTACAATCCGGCTTGAGAACCAGTTTACTCGAAGGCTGTCACTCTCCACTAATGTGTATCGAGCACTGGATTCAAATACGTTAAATATCTATCTTTTTTTTCATGGTTTGATTAGAGCTCTGAAATTATATAAATCTTGATTTTGAGAACATCTTAATTGCAATTATAGAGTAACAATTAACACATTTTTAAACTCTGAAATTACATTTTATGTTAAGATCATCTCAAATTCAAGCTCTTCCAAACAGTTTCCTCTTAATGTCAGGGTACATATTATATAATTTTATCAATGCACCATTTCCTACATTTGTTTCACCAGATGATGTTAAGCCTCATTATCTGACGTGCTAAAAACGATGAATCATTTTCTGAAGGGGGAACTAGGAACAGCAGGACAAACAGAACAAGATCATCTCTTCTCACACAAGCCTGATGTGCTAAAGGTTACTGTGATTAATGCAATTTGCATTGCAAATCACACAGTGACTGACAGGTCAGTTCCACACTTGACAGGTGTGTTTATATGTTAAATGGGAAAAAAACTAAGCAGTTCCCAGTTAAAAGCACCCAGCATCTATAATTGGACGACAGTAGAACTTCCCATTTTTCGTTTTCAACTAAATTGAATGCATGTATTACGCATATCCCAGATGAGCTGTCTATTAAAATCATAACACGTACTTTAAATCATTTAAAAACTTTCAGAACATTTGAGACACACGCTTTCACAAGCCTTTTTGATCTCTTTAAAATATTTCAAAGCTAAATGAACATTATTTCACGTTAAAAGTGGAACAAACGTCATTCAAATGAACTATCTGATGTCAGATGATCATGAATGAACCCGGCTGCTGTTTCACTGCCCCAAATACTGTAGATCCTCACAGGTGAATCTGTCACTTAAAACCTGATTTATAGCATGCAGTCCGGAAATCAATATCAATAAATCCGCTGATCACCATTAGGAATCAGAAAAGTGAATGAGAAAACGCCGATGCATTTGATTTATGCTGCAAACGCCCCGCATTTATCATGAGATGTAAAACCATCACAAACCAGTATGTGATACGAGACAGGTGTGCTGTCAATCCAGGCCACTGACTGCGATCAAGCAACACGGGAGCAAGGTTGTACTCTCATTCTCACCCACCTTTGTCATCTCACGCTCCCGCGACTGGTGATGGATAGATGCAGTTTTTGATCCGCACAGGCAAACAATGGCTCCGAACCCGCTTTAAATGCGCTCGTCCGCTGTTATTTCAGCGCAGAAAACACGGACGCGATCCTCGAGAGACGCTGAGGTGTTCGGTAGGTCATCCGAGTTTATAGCGGCGCGTCGCGTCAGTTGCCGCTGTCTGTCATCTCGCGACTGCACCGCGCGCCGCCTCTCTCGCGCCAGCGATTCACGACGCACGCGCGTGGAAGGTGCACGAATTCAGGGGCGGAGAGGCTCCACAATTAACTTTATGGCTGATGAACTGAGAAAATAAATGGGATTTGTACCCAACACGAAGATACATTTAGCATTATTTCGATACAAACCCTTTTATGCCTCAATGACAAATTCATTGTTTAGACGTTTTCCCGTGCATGTTTCTGGTTATTTTAGGCTACTTCTGAGGGAAATGTACCATCAGTCCACGCGGCGACACATTCCCGGTGTTAAAGGAATATAGTCCACTCAAAAAATGTCACCCTCGTGTGAACACGAACGTAAATGTTTTTTATGTATTTTTATTTAACAATACATTTACAAACTCCAATAGCAGGGACAATAATATGCATATGAAAATGTACACAAATAACATGTAATTAAATCTGCATTCGTATATGCTTACGTTCATGTGTGTATAAAATAAACAACTGCATATATTTAGTCCAAAAAACAAAAGCATAATCTTCAAACACTTAACACTTTATACAATTCATCAGCACTTTGGCGAACCTCGGTTGTTTTAAATGTGCTTTACAAATAAAATTGTATTGTATTGTATTGTATTAACGAGGGTTGCAAGGAGGAAATTAATTAAATTGAAGCATGTACCAAATCTTAGAAGGAAAGAGATTCATACAGTAGCCTACATGCCTTTATACAATTCACCAAGGGATTAATTATCTTTGGGAAAGTATTTTATGGATGCTAGTAGATCATTTTTACATTCATTTTAATAATAAGCTAGAGGGTTTACTGTTATTCCATTTACTTGTATGTGATATTTACATATCGTAATCATAACATTTAGGCTAACATCAATGCCATCTTTTTTGAGAGACCATTAACATAAATCAAAACCTAAATAAATGTTACGAACGGAAGTGTTTGACTGTTTGCAATATTCCAAGTCATCTGAATCTCATAGCGTGAATAACGAATTGAAAATGTAACTATTCATTACTCAACCTCTTGTCATTTCAAATATTTATCTCACTTACCTCATACAGGGAAATCGTTTCTTTGATTAAATATTTCTGACAGCAGAGTCATAGTTCCCAGTGAAAGATGAGAACAATTGAAATGACAATTTGATGACACTTAGCCTATGTTACTGTCATTAAAACATTTAGTTTCTAAGAAATAGTTCAAACAATAGGCTTGTTTGAGATTAGCAAAGCAGTGCTCAAAGGATCTGCCCTTATGTTGTTAAAGTTTGTTTATTTAAGAAATTCATTAGAAATAATAATAAAGCAAGATACCTTGTTGAAATATGTGAGTTGTTTATGTAAACTACAAAAGTAAAGTATAAATTCAAATGATTGTGACAGATGTGAAGGGGGAGGAGAATTGATACGTGCGTCACGTTTAGTCGATAAAACTCTTCCGCAAAGGGTACACCTGTGTATCCTCGCTCATAGCTCCTCTGGAAGCCTCCTCACTCCTCGATCCTCGCCTCCTCGCGGTGCAATTAGAGAATTGAGATGTCCTTCAAGATGGCTGAGCTCGATTGGTTTCCGGGTCATAGGATGGAGGACGGAGGAGCGAGGAGACGAGGAGGAATATTGAGAAGCACCCCTTATGTCATACTGACGTGTGTCAAAAAACTCTCGCGACCGCAAGGCGCACGTGTCGGATTCTGCAGTCGCGCGCAGTTGCTCTCCACCGACTGCGCTGATCAAAAGCATGATGGGAAACGACGTGCTGACGACACAGCTTAATGCTCATTGGTTTAAACAACCGTGATGTATTGTTCTCTTTTAAAATGTTTGATTTTAAAGGGTTAGTTCACCCAAAAATGAAAATTCTGTCAATATTTACTCACCCTCATGTTGTTCCAACCCCGTAAGACCTTCGTTCATCTTCGGAACACGAATTAAGATATTTTTGATGAAATCTGAGAGCTGGATCACTCCTCCATACTAATCCATAGGCTTCTTCAGGGATTGAACTTGCCGGCCTCGAAAAGTTATTAAAGACATCGTTAAAATAGTCCAAATGACTACAGTGGCTCAATCTAAAGTTTATCAAGCGACGATAATACTTTTTGTGCGCAAAAACAAACAAAAATAACGACTTTATTTCAACTATTCATGTCCTTCTCTTTGGGCCTCTAGTCAGTTAACGTAGTGGGATTCCATAGAGCTACTTCACACATAGGCTCACTATTGGCCGACGCTGGTCATGTGCGTGATGCGTGTGACGTACAACAACAGAAGCTTACGCTATTACACTAGTGAACTGACTCGAGACACAGAGAAGGAAATGAATAGTTGAAATAAAGTCGTTATTTTTGTTTTGTTTTGCGCACAAAAAATATTCTCGTCGCTTGATAAACTTACGATTGAGCCACTGTAGTCACTTGGACTATTTTAACGATGTCTTTAATAATTTTTCGAGGCCGCCAAGTTCAATCCCTGAAGAAGCCTATGGACTAGTATGGAGGAGTGATCCAGCTCTCAGATTTAATTAAAAATATCTTAATTCGTGTTCCGAAGATGAACGAAGGTGTTACGGGGTTGGAACAACATGAGGGTGAGTACTGACAGAATTTTCATTTTTGGGTGAACTAACCCTTTAAAACTCTGATATCATGTTTTATGTGTATAAATTATGTGTGGATATCCCCAAACTCTCTGACAGTGCGATCTATGTGATGTAATTTAAAAAATAAAAAAAATAAAAAACATATCTGTATTAAAGAAAAAAATATTCATAAACATGTAGGCCTATTTAAAATGGAATTAAAGCTGCAGTCCGTAGCTTTTCCTCTTTGTCGCCATCTCTCTGTTCGAAATCTGTAACTGCAGTGATTCGCGGAATTATCATCTTTACGTGGGTTGTAAATCGGCATGAAACAGCGCGGATGAACACAGTGCTTTGAGGCGAGTGCTGCTGTCAGTCACGCGCTGTGTGGATACTGTCATACAGAATCACAGATTCACTTTTTGAAAGTTTGACCAACATAAGAATTTTCATAAGAAAATGTCTTCTGAACAAGTAAGTAACATCCATTTTTGTTCTGACCAACTAAGGGGGAAAAAGCATTCGACATGATAAGCTTCGTTAGATTTAATCAACACGATTTACAGCAACTGTGCAAATTATAGCCTACTTTGTTCTCAAATTGTTCATGTTAACAACATCAGCATTGCGTGACTAATGTTAAATTTAATGTGTTTTATGGTTACCTGCGTAGTTCAGAATTCATATTCTCCATAATAGCAAAATGAGAAAGGCACAACCAAGGAAACTCCATAACTGTGTGAATTAAGAAAACGTACTGTTACACGATTGAACTATTGAAATGTCTTACTTGTTCAGCAGAAAAAAGCCGTCTCTTCTTCTGTTTTCAACCCCTTCAAAACACGGAGTTCACGCACTTTTCAAAAGCCCCGCCGATGTTTAAATCCTTGTGTTCGCATGAGACGGTTTCTTTCTCTTTCTCTAGCCACCTTAAATCCGAAGTACGAATTTGGGTTTTATAACTGCTGAATCTCCAGTTGACACTGATGATTGTTGTTTGGATCTTTCTGGATGCCATAAGTTTAATTATGTAAAGTGCTGCGAGAAAAGCCTATACATATAAACATCTCGTCACGCGCAGTATAGCCGGCTAGCCGAAACTCCTTCTTTATGTGTACGGGTGTGACGTAATGACGCAAAGACATGCTCGAATTTCCCGCGGAAACCCACCAGTACCACTGGAATTAAAATCATTATTACAAGCTAACCGTTTTGAATCTAGCTATGGCAAGCAGATAGTTTTGACCACTGGCAGAATAATTTTTTTTAATATAATTATTTTGGATTATTTTTAACTTAAAAAAGCTACGGACTGGAGCTTTAAATAAGTACTTTGGGTGTCTTGTTCATTATATTAATTTGCATATTCAAGCAACAAAACGTAAATCACATCCAGTTTATTAGCAACACCGTGCACGAGTGTGAATCCCGCGATATCCGCCTTATTTGATCTCACAGGTGTCAGATCCACTGTGAGAAGCGAGATCTGTCCGGCTTGCCTGCGCTTTTTTCACTCCTCCCCTCACTGCAGCCGCCGACTCTCGACTACATTTCAGGCGAGGCAAGGCGCATCTCAAACAAGCCTTATGAATTATTGTTTGAACACGTTTGAGATTCTGGAAGAACCAATGAGGTTCATTCTCGTGTTATGCATCACGGCTGCGTTCAGCTCAGACAAAACCTTGCACAACGTTTTTTAAACAGAAATGGTGATGCGTTGAACGCACTGACGCAAGAGTTGCAACTATGGCAGCTGAGAAGGTTGCGTTTTCTCTTGTTTGGTGGGTGTGTCAGAACTGCAGTCCAATCATCAGCAACATAAAGCACGCGGTATTAAAGTGAGGGTACACAATGGGTTCAAGGAAAGTAATTTACAAATGTGTTCGATGTAGCTCGTTATACGCAACAACTGAGGATATTAGAAGACATGTTTGTCGAAAGTTTTATTGTAAAAATATAGGATATAAACATAATGATGTAGTTGTTTATATTTTTAGCTTCATTGCAAGTGTATGACATCTGGTATAGAAATAAACAATGGTAATTAAAGTCCCCATGAATTCAAAATTGACCATACTTACTTTGTTTGCCTAAATTGATCGTTTTGTGGTGAACAATTCATCCATGCAAGTCAATCCACACCAAAAATTTTTTTGGCTTCGTAATCTTTAATCAAAATCTGAAATTTCCCCTCCCCTCTGCGTTGGAGGACCTTCCCTGATGACGTAGGTTTCACGGTTTGGGCGTCTTCTTAACATCCGTAACCACGCCCCTCCAACTGACAGTAGACAGGCGGAATGACAACACCTACTTTTCTAGATCCAATCAGGTGCTAGTTGGGGGAAAAAAGCCACGCCCACTATTTTGCCTCATTTAGTATTCCGTTTCTCTCGGAAATACGTCACAACACTGGAGAAAAGTCGTTTGCAACTTCCGGTTCACGGGGACTGTAATTAAGTGCTTTTCCTAAAAATGAGAAAGAAAATACAGGGTGTTAAAACAGCATGAACTACAAATAAAGTCAGTATGTGAGGCTAAATAGATGTGCTTTAGTCTGAATTAGGTAAGATGTGTGCTTCCATTTCAGTTTCCACAAATCCCTTCACTCGACTGGGATGTTCTCTTGTGTTCTGGGCGGCAAGTGCAGTAACTGTAACATCTGGCACATTTTGTAGTATTAAACACATATTTATACCGACTTCATCAGGCTCCGAAAATTCTTCACAAAGAACACAAAGAATGGCCTTTCTCAGCTGCCATAGATGAAACTCTTGCGTCATCAAAACAGTGTGTTCAACGCATCACCGTTTCTGTTTAAAAAACGTTGTGCGACGTTTTGTCGGGGCTGAACGCAGCCCAAGTTTGAGTTTCTGCAAGAACCAATGAGGTTCATTCTCATGTTACGTATCACGTTTGAGCCAGAACCTGTGGCGACAACTCCATTGACTCCAATGGAAGGGTTTTTTTTTTACAGCAATGGCGGCTCGCGGAGCCGCTCAATAGTTCCCGGAAGTAGCAGCAGCGCGGTAGAGTTACAGCAGAACAGACTGTTTGTGATGCACTTTTAAAAGGTAAGACGTTTAAAGAATAAGATTGTATATTATCAGTACATCTGAATCAAATTAACTTGTAACTTTAACTGTATTAAAGTATGCTAGTTGATTATTGCTCTCTAAATTAGTACCCAGACAGCAACAGTGTCAGCCCAGATCCGGCACCACATCTGGTACGCGTAGAATCCACATGTACCAGATGTGGCCCGGATCTGGGCCGAAACTATGTTGCTGTCTGGGTAGTTTTAGGGGACGTTATCAGGTAAAATAAAGGCAGGGCTCTCAAGTGTCACGCATTGAGCGTGACAGTCACTCATTTCGGTCTTTTGTCACGCTCTCCCACCACACATTGTATTTCTCACACTGAAAAACTATTTATAATATATTTAATATGCCGCAGCGCCCAAAACTCTGGCCGCGCCGCTCTCACTGTGGAACCGGCATGAATCAAGCGCGTTTCCTCTGGTGTTGTTCATCGACCTACACAATAGCCAATCAGAAAATAGTACTATTGTATCTGGGTAAGATTTAACGCAACAACCAATGACAAAAATGTATCCACCAACCCCCCGGCTGGGTGTGCTACCGTCCGTCCTCTCCCCCTATTATTATGACAAACCACCTTGAGCAATGATTCCTGGTTGTTTTCAAATTCCGGTTTAATCTGGTTACCGTATTCTTATTGAATACATGTGTGTTTACGTGCCCTGAAGAAAATCTTATAGTTACTTTTAATTTAGTTGGTTAAGATCAGCAGCGGCTCACCCATAGAGGGCGCTGGGGCGCCGACCTCCCGCCGACCTGCCTGTCTGTTTTATTTTTTATTTTTATATATATATATATTTTTTTATAATCTCTCATTTTGAAAAATAATCTGTGTTAATTATATGCTAATAATGGTTTTACTTTGAAATGTGCTTTGAACTCTCCAGAATGATATTTGCATTCACTTTCGTTACGTTTATCATGTTGGTGTAGTAGTAGCCAATAGGCTGTCTTCTCTGGGCTCCAGTTCGCTCAGCCCGTCAGTGCTGGAATTTAAGCCAATGGTTCCCCGGTTGCTACGCAAAAAAGTTTATATTTCGCCAATCAGCGTCGTCGAATTTTATGGTTTGGGGGCGCTGAAAATATCCCCCGTAGTACCAAGGCACTATCCCAAATGGCGCACTTCATGCGGACTTACAGTCTCGTGGACTTAAATTGCGCGTGCTCGCCGAGTCTACGAGTCCGTAGGCCGTCCCATTTAGCATTTTAACGCTCTGAAGTGTGCTCAGCAGCGCCCCCTTTGTACCCTTGAAGCGGTCTTCCACGAAGCCCGCATAGATGCAGGCTCCACGCACTTTAACTACCCAGGAATCCTTGCGAAAGGCCAATCAGAAAACGGATGGGAGGAGATTTCGCTCACGGACAATTGTTAACATGGCTGAGAAGAAAATATTTAAGTGTAATTATCATTACGGTTTTTATGACAAGTTTATACAAACATTATGATCATCGACCAGTGGTTGATGTCTCAAACATAGACTAATAATAGCGAGCTGAATAATACGATTGCATTATGATTCATTAAATAAATAGAACAGAATGTCAGGGCTTTACTGAGTCATATAAACACAACAACAGTAGGCAGCATCTTTCCCCGAACCTGTAGCTCCTGTCCATAACAACAATCAGACCGTCTTCCTGTTTCCGGCGTGATGATCGAGTCTTTCGGTTTAATATAAGTTCAGTGACTCAGGTCAAATGATTGTGAAATAATGATTATGTTAAAACACAACCAACACCATCAGATGACCTTTGTTTATTGTTCATCCGGCTGTTATAACTCATGTACAGCAACCAAACAAAATCTAAAGTTAATAAGTTAATGGTCAAGAGCCCAACTAAAACACACACTTATCTCCATAATGGTGACTTAAACATTCCGGTTTTCTCCTTCAGAGATTCTGCTTGTTAACATCAGGTGTCTTCAATAATGCTCAATCATCACTCAATTATTCACTTAATTAACTCTTTAGCTCAGAGTTTAATTGGGTCGTTTAAAATGACCAAATTCCATGATGTTGAAGTTACATGAACATCTTGGGCCCTATTTTAACGATCTGAAACGCAAGTGTCAAGCGCAAAGCGCAAGTAACTTTGTGGGCGGATCCCGGCGCTGTTGCTATTTTCCCGGCGGGATAAATGCCTCTTGCGCCTGGCGCAAATCTAAAAGGGGTTGGTCTGAAGTAGCTTCATTATTCATAGGTGTGGTTTGGGCGTAACGTGAAATAAACCAATCAGAGCGTCATCTCACATTCCCTTTAAGAGCAGGCGCGCTTGTTCTAAAGCGGATCGCTATTATAACGGCGGATTTGCCAGGCGCGCGCCAGGAGCGGTTCATAGCCGAGGAGAGCAACGTTCTCGTCAGGGCCGTAAAACACAGAGAAGTGACATTGGGGATGGAGAAACCCACCCAAATTAACTTCTGTTTAACAGGCGTATGATAATTTGGGTAAATGTGTAAGCTACATGCTTTTATAATAAATTGTCTATCTACAGGGTATCCGCGGGGTCTTGAAAAGTATTAAAAGGTGATAAATCAATTTTGGGAAAATTAAGACCCTTAAAAAGTATTAAAAAGTCTTATCGCGGCTTTATAAAGTCTTAAATTTTGAAAGTATTTTTTCTAGGGATGCACCGAATATTCGGCCGCCGAAAATAGCCCAAAAGTGCATTTTCGGTTTTCGGCCGAAAGACTTTTATCACCGAAACAATACGGCCGAAATGTTGTGATGACGCAAACAGAAACCGCGACCTGCACGTGCTAGTCTGAAGCAACATGCCTGCGGTGTGGACGTATTTCAGTATATCTGAACATGATCTGAACCCGCGAGGAGACGGAAGCCTTGTTTATACTTTCGCCCGCCTCCGCAGCGCGAGTCTCCACAGACAGTCGGGCGGTCGAGGCGTTTATACTTGACGCGCTCGCTGTTGTACTATTCTTTGAAACGACAGGGGTCGACTCAAGTAACTGTCCTCTAACCATCAGGAATCGGTGAGAAGAAGAAAGATAAACACGTGACAATGTTTATTTTTTAGTACCACCACCAATACAAAAATAATCATGTAAAACCCAGTAAACCCTGAGATTATTACTTGTGACATTACAACAAAATATGTATAGGAATATGTATTAAATTAACGCTCTCTTAAATATTTTCAAATTTCACTAAACATATTTCATTAAGTTTCGTGTACATTTGTATTAAACATGGACCTTTGTTCATTAAAATGGCTTTTTATGCTAGTGTATGCTCATTTTTAAAATGTAATCAACTAATTTAGACGTGCAAACTGGGTGCTGGTGTGATGCGAAGTTCGTGCTCGGCTTTGTTTTTATGAGAGAACATTTCATTTTAAAACCTTTCTGCAGGCCAGCAGATTATTATTTAATGTACACATGAGTGGGGTCAAGTTAAACATTTTAGTTTGAATTTTATTTTATACTGTGCATTGTGCTAAATAAATATTTGCATAATTTGTAATTGATTTATTCTTTGAAAATGTTAATTTATGCAATTACAATGCCTTGATTTTAGTAAAGTTTGTACACAGTCATAACCATAAATGCAATGGTACTTATAATTGGCATAATTTCTTTCGGTGTTTCGGTTTTCGTTTTTTCGGCCTTGGGTTCCTCTTTTTCGGTTTTCGGTTTCGGCCAAGAATTTTCATTTCGGTGCATCCCTAATTTTTTCTGAAATAGCTGTCCAAAATTTTGAGTCCCAAAAACATCGTAAAAGTGTGTAAATTTAGTCATTTTTATATTTTTTTTTAAAACGAAGAACTGAGGCACATGTCAGCATGATTGTTGTTGAGGGTGGAGCAAAGTTTTGTTTTGTTTTTTAATAAACTTTTCTTTGATTTACTATACCAGCCTATTTGATTTTTTTTTTTTTTATCAGAGTGGTCTATAGTCTTTATCACAAACTAAAACTGTTAAGTTAAAAGTATCACTGATGTAAATGGTTACAGCTTGAAGTGGCGGTGAGGTATTGAAAAATATTGAGAAGGTCTTGAAAAAGTCTTGAAAAGGTATTAAAATTAACTTCAAGATTCCTGCATATACCCTGATCTATCCATCTATGTATCTATGTATCTATGTATCTATCTATCTATCTATCTATCTATCTATCTATCTATCTATCTATCTATCTATCTATCGTAATAATGTATGATTTGCAAAAATGAAAACTGCTGCTTAGATGAGAGAATCAAAGTGTATGCGCGTTGTGCACACGCTACATTGATTATGGCCAAGCATGCGGCCTTAAAATAGCATAATGAACAACGCGCAACGCGCCACTGACTTTAGACTATTTTTTTTCTGGTCAGTGGCGCAATTGTTTTATAGAACAGCAAAATAGCATGAGGGAAAGTTTGCGCCGGAACACGCCTCCTCTTTGCGCTGAACCGCCCCGGGGAGCGCAAGTGTATTTCTTAGTTAACCGACGTGCGTCTGTGGAGGGAAAAGTCCGCTTTGCGCGGGTGCAAAATAGGAATGATACATGCGTCAGTGTACAAAGTCATTTGCGCCGAGTGCAAGATAGGGCCCATTATGTTTGTTTAAAGCTGCCGTCTGCAACATTTTTTTGATCATATTCACATACCTGCCAACTGTTGAGTTTTGCTCGGCGTGAGATTTGTTTTGAGGGGGGGGGGGGGGGGGGGGGGGGGGGGTTAGAGACGAGTGAGATTTGTTGACGGGGGGGGGGGGGGGTTGGCGGGGAGGGTAGAGACGAGTGAGATTTGTTGACGGGGGGGGGGGGGGGGTTGGCGGGGAGGGTAGAGACGAGTGAGATTTGTTGACGGGGGGGGGGGGGGGGGGGGGGGGGGGTCTCGCTCGCGCAAGGTCTCTCGCTCGCTCTACGCGGTTTGGAGCACAATCTCTGTCTCGCATGCACGCTCGATCTAGATAACGGGAGATTTTTAACGAATTTGCGGTATAACTAGTCGATCACGAGTGGCTCAACAGGTAGATATATAGATAAACTCATCTTCCAGGCATTTGACCGCCCGGGTTGACACTTCAGCGTGAGAAATCGGGAGTGTGGCGTGTGAGCGTGTGAAACCAATCAAATGCGGGTGTCTCACGGCCAATGCGTGAGAGTTGGCAGCTATGTATTCAGTGAAATCGACACTATAATCTGACAGAACAACATAAATAAAGTGGTTTTAGAAAAAAACCCGAGCTTCTAACTCCACCTGGAGCTTGTTATTTGTTTTGCAAAAATCCACAGCTCCCGGTTCATCATGTCCAATCAGCGCAGGGGGGTGTGAGATCTGACTGTCAATCACAGATCGGGCACACGCCACCCCTCGCGCACGTTACAATCACATGCACACGCCTGAAGTTCGCAGAAGTTCGCGCAGTAACGAAGAGTGATGGCGGAAAATCAAGTACGCTCATTTAGAGTATAAATGACGTTAGCAATTGCAATCTATCGGTAGATTAGCCAGGACAGCATACCTCCAAATACTCCATGGTGTTGATGGATGCTGATGAGACGGGCGCGTTCCAGGGCTCTCAAGTTTTGAAGACAGGTAAGAGTGACACCCAGCCGACGGGGGGTTGGATACATTTTTGTCATTGGTTGTTTTGTTAAATCTTACCCAGATACAATAGTGCTATTTTCTGATTGGCTATTGTGTAGCTCGACGAACAACACCAGAGGAAACACGCTTGATTCATGCCGGTTCCACAGTGAGAGCGGCGCGGCCAGTGTTTTGGGCGCTGCGGCATATTAAATATATTTCAAATAGTTTTTCAGCGTGAGAAATACAATGTGTGGCGGGAGAGCGTGACAAAAGACCGAAATGAGTGACTGTCACGCTCAATGCGTGACACTTGAGAGCCCTGGCGTTCACTGAAAATCTGGTGCACACGCACTGACGAGCATGAACTGGATGGGAGGGTATCCGTTGATAGTGGGGGAGGGGCATGAGAGTTGTAAACATTCAAAATTTTCCTGAATCCACTCAATCTGCCAGACTTGCCGACTGGAGCTTTAACGAAACATAGATGTGGAACCGGTGGAACCTGTTTACATAAAAAAGTTAAGTAAAGCCAACATATCATTTTTTTTAGTGTAAATATCTAATGTAAAATGTTCCGACCTTGAAGATGCCAAGAGTGGAGCAAGTTAACCAACATATTTTTAATTGTGCAGGTATAGTCAACATTCAAACGTCAAATCATTCCTTTAGAAGGCGTGCATGTGTCAAATTACAACTGCTTTGCGAAGAGAGACAGGGTTATATTGCCATCGAAGATATTTGTTTACAGACGAATAAGGAATGATAAAGGACCGCCTTTGTTTTGGGACCTCTAATGACTTAATTATCTTACGTGTTCAGACGTAATTCTCACATTTCCCATCTTTTGTGATAGGAAATGAATGGCCTTATTTTCAGCTGCCTCCACTGAGGGTGATTTACTTCCTTGTAAAAATTACATTATGGAAAAACCCAAATCGCATTGGGGAAAAAATAGGAAATGCTAATATTGCAATTTTCTGTTAGAAGTGGTGCTTGTGCAAAACTCAGATAAATAAATAAAAAATCATGAGCCGTTTATCTAAATTGAAGGTTTTTTTTTTTTTTTTTTTTTTTTTTTAAGTATGGCTTCTCATGTTTTTTATGGTTTCTTATCCTCCCCCTACTCCTAATTTTCTCTCCCTTTATTTCTGTGCAGTGACTTTGTCCTTGTGGGATCAAGTATCCCAGCACACACAGAGCACTGTTAACAACAATGAGGGCTGGGTGAGACAGTGTGTGTCAGAAGAATAGGCCTTGTGTATGAGTGGTGGGTGAGAATGAAGGTGGACAGTGAGAATGAAAACTAGTTAAAGATGAACAGGAGATATTTGCTCTCAGGATGTGTGTGAACCTCCATGAAGCGCTGAGATGCCGCTCTCACACAGGTGTGTGTCTCATGAATGAATCGCTGTCTCTGTCCCGTTCCAGACTCCACCCATCCACATCTGCCACTGCTTCTCACAGGATTTATAAAATAACATGCTAAACCTCACTGGTCGTGGGAAAAACTGCACGGCTTACTTGATTTTGATTGTTTAATGTCAACATGATTAAAACAATAGTATGAGAAGGAAAGGCTTAATCCAGAGCTGATGTTGCAGTATGTGTCGAATTTACACTGCAATAAAAATTCACTATTTTGCAAATGCATTTAGATTTTATTGTGAATCATTCGTTCTATACGTTTCATTTCTTAATTTTTTTTTTTTGATCTTGTAATTTAGAATCAAAATGTCATAATTGGGTTTTCCGATGAAAACTGGGGCTAAAGAGGCAATGATGTAGAAGTAGGCATTGATCTTCTTCAACAATAATGTGACAAAAATCCGAAACGAGTTGTTTTCTGAGCTTTTGAGGAGGGTTTGAACTAATGAGGACGGTTTGAGTTCTGAAACTTACAGTAAATTTTTCTAGTAGCCTACAATGACCTCTTATCAAAAGATCAAGGAAAATAAAGCAATAAACCCCTTGAAACCGTGTTTTACAGTGAATTTAGAACAGCTAAAGGGCGTTGCGTTGTTAGGCACGACGCGGAGCCGATCTATAAAAGCTTATTGCTTTTATAAAGCGGTTACTCCATAAAAATATTCATTTTAATATTTATTTTATTCATAAAAAAACACCAGCAACAAAAAATATAACGTTATAACACATTTATTCCTCCGCCAAGCAATGTAGTTCCAAAGAGGTTGCCAAGCAACACACGCACCAACAAAACGGCAGTTGAGCAGTAACACTAATGTAATGCGGTCACAGGTGTGTGTGTGTGTGTGTGTGTGTGTGTGGGTGGTAATTTACAACGGCTTCGAACGCGCCATAAATCTCCACTCCACTTTTATAACCAAACAGTTCTGAAGGTTTTCACACAGCGGTTATAATCAGAACCAAAACGTAACCATAGCTTCTGACAGCTTATCTGCATTATCTAGTGTACAATCTGGGAAAGCATCATGCAGACAAGATATAATATAATATTCCACTTGCTTTTAATACTGTATAGAGGGCAAGATGTGTCATCCTTTGGGTTCCTGTAGGGGTGGAAGGGAATGAGATTGTAGATGTTTTGGCAAAAGGATCAATAAAACATGAAACAGTTGATATACAATACCGTTGTAGAGCAGAGATTAAAACCATTATAAAGGGACATACAAACAAAATATGGCAAGAATACTGGGACATAGCTGACACTGGACGACATTTATATAATGTAGAAAAACAAGTAGACGTAACTTAGCTTTACAGCAGGAATCCAAAAAAAGAAAAGATAATTATTCGACAATAGGTCATGCTGATTTACATTTCACATAGGAAAATACCCCACTGGACTTTGCACCCACTGCAACACACAAGAGACAATAAAACACAAATTATTAGATTATAAAAGATATGAGGAGGAAAGAATGGCGTTAGAAATACAAGGTGGAAAACAAAACATGACTAGAAAATCTGCTGCGAAAGACAAAGTCTTGGAAAATGTACAGTCTCCTAATGAATTATCAAAATAAATATGTAGGGATAAGTGAAAGAATTTAAAATGAATGTATCGGTTTTTGTCTTTTATTTCTTCTATTTTCTCATCCTTCCTTCCTTCCTTCCTTCCTGTCAAGCTGCTGTCCATACCCCAGTCCTGTAGGTGGTGGTAAAGCACCTTTAAGTTGGTTTGCCAAACGCATTGTGTGTAATGAGACAGTGGACAAATCAGCCAAACAAACTGTTAAAAAAGAGAATATTCAAGCAAATATTAAGTTGTCAAAATCTGAAGGAAAGAGAATAATATGGAAAGAAGCCATTAGAGAATGGAAACATCGGTGGGACAGGGAAACCAAAGGGAGACATTTGTATGCTATACAAAATATAAAGTTTTGGGCTGTGAAGAATAGGGGAGGGAATAGAAAAGAAGAAATAGTTATGACCAGATTAAGAATACGTCACAGCAATTTGAATGGCACGCTACTCATTATAAGGAAGCACCCAACTGGTTTTTGCACACTAAAAAATAAACCGTAATTTTTACGGTAGAAAAACGGCAGCTGTCGTTGCCAGATCTTTACCGTCAAAAATACAGTAGCAACGTTATTGATTTTACAGACCTAACTTAAAATGTACAGTAATAAACCGTATTTCATAATTTGATATAAAGTTAATTTACCATCCTATTGAAATATTGATTTCTGTTTTGTACCATTGTAATACCATTGTAATACCACTCGTAAACCACCAATCACAGCAGTGATGAGAGTCACATGATCAATTAAATCCCGTCACAAGCAGCTTTTCCTCAAAATGCTAATACTAATCTAGAAGCTGCACAGAGTCATTCGCACAAACATTAAACACCATCATGGTAACACACATGAAATAAAAAAAAAATGCAATAGACATTAATTTAACAACATTAAATGTAACATAAAACCCTAATGTACTTAACTGATTAGAAAAAAAAACAAAGAAAACTATGGAGAAACATAGTTATTTCAACAAAAATACATAAAATGTGAAGTGTCACGCAGGGAATTGTGGGAGTGTCAATTTACGTTTTTTTTCACTGTAAATTATACAATGAGTTGTTCTTATTCACTTTCAAAAATGGTATTTTACAGTAAAATTACATTAAATGTACCATGAGATCTATCACAGTTATTTACCGTATATAGTACGGAAACTTTCCATTAACCAATTCGCTCTGTGCACGAGAAAAATGCTAACTTCCGGCTTGAGGGTGGAAATTGGGTACTTCGTTTCCGGTTGCCGTCTTGTTTACATCAGTGGACCGGCGTTAAGTTAGTTTAATCGTTCGCAATGGACCTAAAACATAAAAAAACCGATTCACTTTTCAAAGGGCAGTCGGTGGTAATACCATAATTCCTCAAATAAAAGCTGGGGCCTTTATTTACCTAAACTGCAGAAGGTAACAGGCTTTTATTAGAGGCAGGCGCTTTATTTAAAAAAAATCTAAATCAAATTTCCGTCTGGGTTCCATGCTCCTCAAGACAATTTCGTTTTCATTAAAGTTGTTGAAAAGACCGTTACACTAGCAGCACTAAATTATATGTGTGTTACATCTATTGTCTACTACCATCTATTGGCTGTACGTTACGATGAACTTGAATGCATATTAGGGGATGTTTACACCTGGCCACTTCATGTGTTTTCTCAGATCGGAAAGCTCTCTGATTTATCAAAACAATTCTACTTAAATCTGCTCACAAATGCGTTTTCGCAAAACGGATATAAATCTTCAATTCCAACGCTATATGCGGATTTAATGGAGTGGACGTCACCGAAAGCAACAGTGTGGGATATTCTGCGCGCAGTGGGATGGTTGGAACTCAACTGGCCTAATTCTTCGGTTAGAAAGAACTGCAGCTACTCCAGAGTGAACTTGTCCATTCTCAATATTTATTAAGCCACAAAAGTGCAAGTCGTAGACAGGTTTGCGTGGATATACATATAACAGTGGTCTCTGTGAGAGAACAAAATAAGGATGATAAATATAAATGATAACATGATATGACAGAATATACACAAATAGTGCCTGTATACATATACATGGAGAGGTTAAAGTTGTATTAGGTTAAAGTAAACCGTATTGAAATATATATACTCTAAATGCAGACCGCTGCAGCTAACAAGAGGTGTCAGATTACAAAGTGTGTGCGCTGCTCTAGCACTCCCGTGCGCTCTTTGTACCATTATTAATATGCCGATAAGACGAATATTTGAATCAACATGACAAGCAACTCCCTTTCCCATATGAATAAACATCGTTAACAAATATAACATGATGACTCACTGAATACGCGCGAGCACTGCGCCTGATTGTATGTATATTGACACAATAATATTTCTGAGGTAAAATAAACTGAATCCCGCTCTGACACTCTCTAAAAACCATCTACAATGACATTAAATATCTTTACTTACGTAGTTATGAACGCACAGCAATACCACACAAAGAAGAAAGACTTTTAGGAACGAAACAATGCCAGAAAAACTCCGTGCGCTGGATGCTGCTGGATGAAACTTTTTGCGCATACATCAGAACAAGTCTGAACAAGTTCGCCTCGCGCATGCGCGCGGCAGGGAATTTTGTACAGCCGCCCCACAAATTTACACAGGAAATTTGTAAATCCACAAAATGTCCGAAATTAACTACTGGTGCTAAGAACTAAACTTTAGGCATTTCAGGTAACACAATGAGTTTAGCAACAGGGCGGACATATGTATTGCCCTTGATGTCAACTTCGACGGCTCTTATTGCACCGTCGTCGCTTGGTAGGACTCGGGTCACCCTACCGACAGGCCATTTTGCTCTGGGAAGTTGAAAGTCCGCAATCAATACAACCTGACCGACTGCTAGGTTTGGTGTGATGTTCTGCCACTTCTGTCGAAGCTGAAGACTGGGTAGGTAGTCTCTGAGGAACTGGGTCCAGAAGTGATCGGCGATCACTTGGCTGTGTCTGTAGCGGCGCCGTCCAAGTAGATTGCTGGGTCCATACACAGCCTGAGGTAGGGAGGCGTCCCGCCGCCCCATGAGCAGCAAATTGGGGGTAATAGGGTCAGGATCTGCTATATCAGATGATACGTACCCCAGGGGTTTTGAATTTACGATGCCTTCCACTTCGATCAATACTGTGGTAAGGACTTCCTCCGAGACGGTGTGATCTTTCAGGACAACTTGGAGGGCAGCTTTGACTGATTTAATTTCCCTCTCCCATACTCCCCCGAAGTGAGGTGCGTGAGGTGGGTTGAATTGGAAGGAAATTTTTTGTTTGGCTAGTTGCTCTTGGAGTGATGGTTCCATTTCAGTAAAGGCTTCAGAGAGCTCACGCTCTCCCCCCCTGAAGTTGGTGCCTCTGTCGCAGATGATCTCAAAGGGCTTTCCTCTCCTTGATATGAAACGTCTGAGGGCTAGTAAAAATGAATCTGCATCCATGCTGCATAACAAGTCGAGATGTACGCATCTTGTAGTGAGACATTTAAATATTATGCCCCATCTCTTTTCTTGTCGTCTGCCAATTTTGATTACATAGGGACCAAAACAATCAACTCCCGTGGACCAGAATGGAGGTTGACTAATTCTCAGACGGGAGGCAGGCAGGTCAGCCATTTTAGGTACAATGGGCTTGCCACGCCATTTGCGACACTCAGCGCATTGTCTCTGGTACTTTTTTACCACCTGGCGGCCTCTGAGAACCCAATAGGTTCGTCTTAGCTCGGCGAAGACTCTTTCTGAACCGGCGTGCATCAGGCGGTTATCAAAGTCTTGGATTAGCAGTTTTGTTATGGGGTGTTCTGGGGCCAACACAATAGGATGAAGTGCATCCTCTGGCAGTGTTGCTGCTTTGCGTAATCTACCACCCACTCGTATCAGATTAAGATGAGGATCCAAAGTTGGAGCAAGGGAGTATAATCGACTGTTTGAATGCACCGATTTATTGGATTTAAGGGCATGCACTTCCTTAGGAAAACTTTCAGTCTGTGCACGTCTGAGTACAGCAGTTTCAGTCTCTATGCGTTCTGTGGCAGACATAGGGGGTGCTGCCGAACCATGCAGAGACTGATATGTGGTCGTGATGAGATCGTCCCATGATTCGCAGTTATCTATATCAGGTAAAGAGGCATGACTGATTGTGACATTACCGCAGAATGTGGATTTACGGAGTTCTTCTGAATCTTCTACTGACACTGACGGGTGGATTGGCCAGTGGTCTGGAGATTGGTGCAGAAATTCTGGACCTTGCTTCCATCTGCAGGTTTGGGACAGATCTATGAGGGTCTTACCCCGGGTTATATCATCGGCAGGGTTGTTATTCGAGTCCACGTATTTCCAGTTCTCATATCCAATGAGGTCTTGAATCTCTGCGATTCGCGTGCCCACAAACACTTTGTAGTTGCATGACTCAGACTGTATCCAGTGTAATACGGTTGTTGAATCGGACCACATGATTGTCTGTCTGAGATTAAGTGTAAGTTCTGTGTTCAGTGTTTTGGCTAGCTGAGCTCCAGACAATGCTGCACAGAGTTCAAGGCGTGGAATGGAGAGTTGCTTCTTGGGTGCCACTCGTGACCTCGCCATGATGAATGCGATTTGAATGTCATTACCCGTTTCTACCCGTAAATAGGCTACAGAGCCATATGCCTTCTCCGAGGCATCACAGAAGACATGCATATCGATAGTGGAGGAGGTGTTGTTGCATGCTGGTGTGTAACACCTAGGTAGTGTTATTCTCTGTAGGTTAGGAAGCTCTTCTTCCCAAGCATGCCATTCTGAGAAAAGGTCAGCTGGCAGAGGTTCATCCCAACCTCCAACTCTCTTCCATAGTGATTGCACCATGATTTTGGCCCTTGTGGTGAACGGGATGATGTAACCTAATGGGTCATACTGGCTTGCCAGGATGCGATAGACATTTCTCATTGAGGTTTCTCCACTTGTTGACACAGGTCTGTGTTTATAACCTAAAGTGTCCTGGGAACAATGCCACACTAGGCCGAGGGTCGACTCTTGTGGATCAGTTTTGTCTGCCGAAAGCCACCGCTCGCAGCCTACTGATTTGGCTTCAGCGGGTAGATGTGCAATCACATTGGGAACATTGCTAGCCCACTGCCTTATGTCAAAACCACCAGATGCTAATAATGCTCTCATTTTATCAATGAGTTTTTTAGCCTGATGCTGAGACTGAAGAGATTGTAAACAATTGTCCACATAGAAAGACTGCTGGACAGACTCCACTACATCTTCATTGCCCTCACTGTTGTCTCTGACATGTCTCTGGAGGGCATAAGTAGCACAGCATGGACTACAGGTGGTCCCAAATGGTAACACTCGCCATTCATAGATGTCTGGGTTACGATCTCTTTCCATGTCTCTCCAGAGAAAGCGGAGCAATGGCTGGTCTTCAGGTAACAGTCTGATCTGGTGAAACATGGCTCGTATGTCTCCACTTATCGCAACGGTATACTCTCTGAACCTGAGCAGGACTCCCAGCAGTGGTGGACCAAGAGTGGGACCAGGGAGTAGATTGTCATTTAGGCTCATTTGATTGTAGGTGTAAGAGCAATTGAAGACTACCCGGGCTTTGTCATTGTGCAGCACAATGTGGTGAGGAACGTACCATGAATTACCGGAATTGACACCTTCTGGGTTGGTTATTCGCTCTGCATAACCTGCCTGCTCAAGCTTGTGTATCTCGTTGTCATACACGTTCGCCAGATCAGGATTATTAACAAGGCGACGTTCTGTAGCTCTTAAAAGAGCCATGACAGCATTTGGTGGTGCTTGGAGTTTAGCCGTGTCTCGCTTATGAAGTAATGGGGTAGCATAGCGGGTTGTACCATCAACTGTAACATGCACCGTTTTCTCCTCCAACATTGCAAGTGCAGCTTTGTCTTGTCTGGAACGGACTACTTCTTTCTCGTTTCTCTGTGGCAGTAGGTCAAGCTGCCACAACCGCTCAACATGTTGACGTAACTCTTGCATGGGAGGAAGGAATGTGGTGTGAAGGCATGAGCTTACATTTGAGGGTTGCTGGAGAAAGGTTGTTGGCCCTTGAACTGTCCATCCAAGAAGAGTGTGTACTGCTACAGGGCTACCAAGCGGTCCCATACGGATTGGGCAGTTTGGTGTGATCAGCTGTGGGAAATCTGATCCTATGAGTAGCAAAGGCTGCACTTTAGTGAAACCTTTCAACGGGATGTCCCTTAAGTGACCATATCTTCCTTTTAGTGAGTTCACGGGACAAGACTGTTCAGCCAGATTGAGCTCTTCAGCTGTAAATGCCCTTTGGATTTGATGTTTCACATTTGGGTGTGATATCGCAGATACTTCAAAGGAGACTGCATTTCCTCTTAGCTGAACGAGATCTTGTCTTATTGTTCTGAGAGTCAAAGTTTCTTCTGATCCTTTCAAGCCCAGTTGTTTGACTGCTGCTGGCAGGATAATTGTTCTTTCCGAACCATCATCTAACACAGCATGTGTATCCATGAACCTTTTACCACTGCGAAGTCTTACTGGGACAACTTTTAACATCACTCTGCCTGAATGACTGGCCTGATCCAAGTAAACTTGAGAAGTGGTTGTGCTCACTGTGAGTATGCTCTGGTTTTCCGCAGCCACGGCAACTTCATGCAGAACAGGCAGGTGGAGTCCTCCACAGGTAGAGCAAGTTTTCTTGAGCGTGCAGCTGTCCTGTTTGTGACCTCGTCCACATCTCCAGCATTTATTTTGCTCTTTAATCCAGCTTCCTCTTTGTGTGTGGCTCAACTTGCAAAAGGCTGCACAAGCATTGAGATAATGCTCATGGTTGTTGCAGTAGGGACAAAAGGGCTTAAAGCGATCCCGCTTTTTAGCTGTAGTTGCCATTTTAGTGTCTGTGAGGGAGCTGGAGGGCAAATTGATGGTTTTATGTTGTTCACTGCCTGTGAGAATTGTGGCTGCCTTGGCTTTGGGATAAGAAAGAGGTTTCTGCTCTCGCCGATAGGGCTCTGTATGCGCTGGCCCTGTTACACGCCTAGATATTTGAATGGCCTGGGCCTTCCTTTCCAGCCACTCAGCAAATTCAGGCAGAGTGTAAGTCCTGGAACTGCCGCTCACAATTATATGCTTGTTGAGACAGTACTCTATGAATGAGTCTCTATAGCTGACAGGCAGTTTGGTCAGTAGAGTGTCAACGTGTGAGCCACACTGCAGTTCGTATCTAGAGGGTCCATCCATTGTGTTCAACATGCCCACCAGTGTGTTAACAGCTGCCGCAAAGTCCTCAAACCCCTGCGCATCACCTGGTCGAATAGCTGGTGCATTGAGGATAGCTCTCAACTCGCTCTGAATTAACTGTCTTGGTTGACCGTATCTCTGTTCAAGAGCCTGCATGGCACTGGTGTAAGGAAATGGGCTGTTAACATATCTCTTAGCTACCTGATAAGCAGCGGGTAGAGGTAGATGATCCAAAAGCACTTGATATTTATAGTCCTCTGTTAGATGCCTGTGTGGACCAAGGATGCTGTCCAGTCCTTTCTTGAGCATAAGGAAATCACTCTCTTTCCCAGAAGAGAAGACTGCCAGTTTTGGTTTGGGTATGCCATAGGAGGAGGCAATGGCCATTTCCATAAGTCCCGGTGCCACAGGATTGACAGGATAATAATACTGTGGTTGTGGTCCAGGCCAAGGAGGTGGATGCAGAGGCAGTGGTTGATAAGGGCGTTGAGGATGTATCGCTGCTTGCGCTGGTACAGGAGGAACTGGAGCTGGCCCTATATGCTGGTACTGTGACCGCAGTGAGGCTGGCGCAGCTGGTATAGCAACTGGCTGACGTTGGGGTTGCACATAAAAATGCTTAGGCTGTACAACAGCTGATTGATGCGGTGGCTGTATGCGGGCTGGTGCAGGGTGAACTGGAGTCGGCTGATGCTGTGGCTGTAACTGAGAATAGGCAGGCTGAACAGGCTGAGCAGCCGTGGGGGGCCATGAGTCTGATCGTCGGAGTTCCGCACATGGCCTCTGAGGCTGTGGCCCAGGCAGGGAAGATACACGAGCTATATTAGGTGGATGCAGGCTCGGTTGCGACTGCAGCTGCATAGAGGGCTCGTGGTAAAGTGTTTCCTCATATTGTGGAGACGATGCTACAGTCATAGAGGGTTCTAATCCAGTGTTACTTAGTTCAATGTGAGGAAGACTCTCATATTGTCCGTAAGCAGGAGATCTAGATTCAAAAGATACCTGTCTAGCACTGTCCATTCTGATTTGAAGCTCTCTCATCTCACTGCTTAAATCTTTCCAGCGGGCCTCTAAGTGATGAAGCTTTACATTTTCAAAGTCTCTGTCCCTGTGAGCAGGAGTGCCCTGGCTTGTATAGGATATTCCTGCAGCGACCTCTGCTGATGAAGAATGAACATGACGTGGAAGTGGATAATCAAGCACATAATCCTCCAAGTAGGTGGGCACCCGCCGGGTACGACTTGGACGACGATCTGGCACTTGTTCTCCCTCATAGTAATCTCTGGATGTAGCCATAGCGCAGCTGATGTCCCGATCCGGCTCGAAGGACCAATTTTGTGGGATATTCTGCGCGCAGTGGGATGGTTGGAACTCAACTGGCCTAATTCTTCGGTTAGAAAGAACTGCAGCTACTCCAGAGTGAACTTGTCCATTCTCAATATTTATTAAGCCACAAAAGTGCAAGTCGTAGACAGGTTTGCGTGGATATACATATAACAGTGGTCTCTGTGAGAGAACAAAATAAGGATGATAAATATAAATGATAACATGATATGACAGAATATACACAAATAGTGCCTGTATACATATACATGGAGAGGTTAAAGTTGTATTAGGTTAAAGTAAACCGTATTGAAATATATATACTCTAAATGCAGACCGCTGCAGCTAACAAGAGGTGTCAGATTACAAAGTGTGTGCGCTGCTCTAGCACTCCCGTGCGCTCTTTGTACCATTATTAATATGCCGATAAGACGAATATTTGAATCAACATGACAAGCAACTCCCTTTCCCATATGAATAAACATCGTTAACAAATATAACATGATGACTCACTGAATACGCGCGAGCACTGCGCCTGATTGTATGTATATTGACACAATAATATTTCTGAGGTAAAATAAACTGAATCCCGCTCTGACACTCTCTAAAAACCATCTACAATGACATTAAATATCTTTACTTACGTAGTTATGAACGCACAGCAATACCACACAAAGAAGAAAGACTTTTAGGAACGAAACAATGCCAGAAAAACTCCGTGCGCTGGATGCTGCTGGATGAAACTTTTTGCGCATACATCAGAACAAGTCTGAACAAGTTCGCCTCGCGCATGCGCGCGGCAGGGAATTTTGTACAAACAGATATGAGCTGCATTTGATAGATCAGCTCATTTCTAAATCAAAAGACCGCAATAAGCGAGAGCGGCAACAAGCCTGGTAAGATCATTTCGTTTCTTTACTTTTAATGATGAGGAGAATTGTCTGCGACTTACTTTCACTTTAATTTGCAATAGTTTGCACGTTGGCTTTATGGATAGATGCTCGGCTGCCGTGATGCGTGTTGCAGTAGCGTTGTCACATCTTGCTATAACATTACATAGCCTATAACACGCTCTCACACTTATTTTTTAGCGTTTTTGGGAGGAGTAAAATTTAGATACGTGGTTTCAACAATCAGATGCATTTGATTTACACTTGTGCAGTTTCGTCTGGAATCTCGTCTCAGATCTCCTCCTGAAGAAGTGGTTTGAGCGATCGGATTTAAATTGTCTCGAATGTGCTTCGGATGGCATTTATACATGGTCTTTTCACGATCAGATCACAGAACACGCATGAAGTGGACAGGTGTAACATCTCTTCAATGAAAGTCATTTAGGAGATTATCCACACTAATTTTCCCCCGGCCTTTATTTGTCCGCGTTGATCACGCACCCGGCCATTATCAGAGGCCCGGCGTTTATTTGAATACCGGTTTTTATTTGAGGAATTACGGTAACCAGGCGCTGCTGCATTGTGAAAAGTAAACAATGTTTAACGTTACTTCTACGTCGTCCATCAGGCTACCGGAAACTAGACACCCCCTATCGGTTTCGCAGCCGGAAGTAGCATATGCTAACGTGCACATAGTCTATTAACAGTTAAAATCACGATTATTTTTTACAGTGTAGCTATTGTCAGGTTGCAGAAATGGAAGGTCATATCGAGCGCACTGCATTGTGGGACACATACTGTTTGCATACTGGCAGTAGTAAGAATGGTAATAATATGGTATTATGAATGTGCAAGGATGAGGTGCAATGTTGGAGGAATCAAACACCAATTTCTGAAAAATATCCTTATTTCATGCATTGTGCTCTTATGAAATGCACATTTCAGCAAAAGCAGAACACGGCTATTCAAGGCATTTAATTATACTTTGCATACCGTATATGAGTATTAATGTATTATGCAATGCAATATCAATCTGCCTTCACTGTCACAGGACGCTTTGTACCAAGCACACTCGCTTACAGTGCAGCTTAGCATTCCCTTTGCATCAGTAAAAACGTTTATGTCGTTCCCGAATGAGATGAAAAAGTAAATCTAGATTAAGACCAGCCGCCAATCTTCATAATGAAGGCCAGTCTGGTGTCGACCCATTCAAACCAGCTTATGAAAACACCCCACACTTCATCCACTTTAGCCCAGCACACATCTATGGAAACAATCCTCTCATCTCAACTCAGGTTGATTTCAGCAATGGATCTTCAAGTACCATAAAGCTATGCTGAATGGATTTGTTTCTTTTTTTTATTTTAACACAATGAAGCAGTTCATGATGTGAGAGCAAATCACTGGAGCCAGGACAGGATTTTCCTTTTGCCGATAAGGAAATTATTTTCTGCGGTGTATAATTAACTCTGACTCTGTTTATATTGTTTATATATAGAGATGGACATTTGATGGTGTATCTACTGCACAAAGTACATCAAAATTCAATTTCAGCCCCTGATTAAAAGGCTATTATGATCTTATCAATAATCAGAGTGTGCTGGAATACGCATGGGTCACCCAGGTGAAAAAGACGTAAATGTATTAAAAAAATACTTGAAATTCATGTTTATAATACATGTGTATTTCCAACACGCTTATTTAAAGTGCATTAAAATATTTAGAAATGCATTTGAATATATTTCTAAAAAATTATACTACAAGTACATTGGTAATAAATATATGCTTAGTTACACTTTTAAGAAATATGCTAAACTCAAACATACTTTTAGTGGAGTTTTAGTGTATTTACAGAAAACATACTTACTTAAAGTATATGCATGCACTTTGTGTAAGAACATAGAAAAATGATTAATGTTTTAGTGGGTTTATGTACTTTATAAATGTTTAGGCCTTCTGCAATATATTCGAAATATTTATGTATTTATCCTTTTAATATTTTGAAGAAAAAAAATACATGTACAATGTACCAACTTATACTGTATTATTAACATTTGTCAACTATTATTAAGCATCGTAATAAGCATACTTAAAATGAATACGTTGTTCACTTTTGTCCATTATATGTTTGTACTAGAAGAATTTCAACATCATATTATTCAAAATACAAAATCTTATCTTTTCGTATTCCAAGATATCAAATATCTTGGCTGGAAAATGTTAGCATCGTGTCCATTTCAGGAGTCGAAGGCCTACAAATGGCTGAACCAAAGAAACAGAAGAGTTTGAATGGCACATCTTCATCTTCAAGTGGACGCTCACTTCTTTGAGTTCGACTCATTTTCTGCAACTGAGGGCTTGTGGTTCAGATACTAGTGTTTGAAGACTGCTTTATCACAGGATCCGTGAAGAAGGGAAGAAGAATTTCTCAAACGCATTAGAATTTTGTTGACTTCTCAGTTTACCTTTCAAAGCTTTGGCTATATCCTCATCAAGCTGGACATGAGTGTCCACTTTTCCTCTGTCTGTCGTACTACAGCACTCTATGAGTTACACTGAAGAAGCCCAACACCTCTTACAGTGAGCAGAGTTCAATCAAAGTCACTGATATAGTTATTTGCAGCAATAAAGCTAAAGCAACCTGTGGGAATTAGAAGGTATGTTGTATATTGACAATTGAGGTTTATTTAAACCTATATTTCATATGAACGTGTCTATTGTGGTCATCCTAACATGCACTCTCTTCACCTCCGTTGCAAAGATTTAAGGGAATTAGAAGTTGTGCAAAAAATTGGATGCCAGGACAACTAGGACAAGTGACTTGCAGCTTTACCAAAAAACTATTAAAAATACAGATTTTTACATGAATGACTCACAATTATGGTGATGATACACAGGGCAACTTTTTGAGCAATGTTGCTGGGCAATGTTGCCGTCAACGGGCAACCAGATGAGACACAGGGCCCACAACCGACCTAAAGTTTCCAGATAGAAATGTAATGCTGCCCATTTTCAATGGGAAAGTGCCCAAGCAACAATCGCTCGGCAAGATTGCCCAGCAACATTGCTCAAAAAGTTGCCCTGTGTATCATCACCTTAAATTTGTAAATAATGCATTATTCACTTTTGTTTTTCCGTAACTTTCATTTTTTCAGAAAATTGCATTGTGATGCTAATTTAGTGATGTAATATTCATAGTGTACATTTCAGTAGGTATAACTGAAATGTTCTACAAAATCTTTTATAAATATAGCTTGCCATAGCATTTCACTGATCTTTATTATAATGTATTATGTTCAAGAGATTATATATGCTGCTGTACTTTTTAAATGTACTCTCATGTATTTATTTTGCAATGTACAAGATAAAGTTTTCTTGATTTCAGAGTGTGTCTTACCATTTATATTGATTATTTTTGCACTTTTAATATACAATTTTGAATACTGAATAAAACAACTTTATAATAAACTATTAGTGTAATGCTAATATATTTCTAATGAGCTGAAATGCTATTGAAATGTTCTTGAAGAACACGGTGGACAATAATATTAGATATTTAAAATAATCGAGGATCTCACTCACTTGACTGCTTTATGATATGATGTCATTTAATTTTCCAACTTTCATTTTAAAGGGAAAGTAGTCAAAAATTACAGTGTGGACAATAAGTTGAGAGGTAAGCTAAAAAACTTGATTTTAATTCTTAAAATAAATTTAATAATTGAAAAAAAAAAGTATATAGGCTATATCAGAGAGAATAATTACTGTAATCATTAATAAAACCAACAATAGAAAGAAAAATTGAAAAAAGGTATAGTAAGTGTTGTATTTATCATGAAAATAGGCTATACAGGCCAAGGGACATATGATATATTGTGATATATGTTGGTTCAAAATGCTGTAAAGTAAAATGCTTAATTTTTTAATCATCTTTAATATTTTTAGATTCCAAATGGCGTTATCTACTAAGAGAGGTTTAAAATTTATATTGTTCAACATTTTAAGGCAGTATAAGATCATGCTCTTTATGGGGACACAAGGCACATAATCCCAGGAATGAACGTATAGATCCTAAAGCTCCCCCTACTGGAGACAACTGAGGGAAACACAATAAACCGCAGAAAAACACAATGACATAATTTTGAGACGTTTTATTCTGGGGTTTTCGATTTAACTTTTAATAGGCTACTGTGTGTTTGAAAAGCAAATATTGATGGATACCCACAGAGAGGTGCTCACCATGAAGTGATCTTAATACATTTACCCAGAAATCACATCGTGGTGGATAACAATATAACATCTGTAATTTAAATTATTTGAAAATCGCCAGAAACTAAACCAACGTCAAGGCTTGTCTGAGGATGAAGGCATCAGATCCTTCTATCTCCTTTCAAAACTTCCAGAACATCCAACACTTTCCTTTAAAAGAACCGGAGACCCTTTCTCTCTTTTCGACACCGTGTGCTCAACAGTGAATCACTGTTAAACGAAAAACCGTCATCATTTACTCGCGTTTAAAACCAGAATATCGCTCTCGTCTAGAGGCACCTTCACACCAAGGACGATAACTATAAATATAACTTTTTAATAATCGTTCAAATTCTACGAGAATATCCCCACCGAAACAATGACAACGACAAAAATGAACGAAATCGCCGGATTCCAGTTTTCAGAACGACATTTTCCCCGCTGATTAACAATAAAGACATTGACAGCCAATCAGAATCCAGCCAGCGTAAAAGAGCGCGAACATTTAGCGGCAGAAGACATAACGGCTCGTTTATAACAAGCAGAATGTTGCGTCGACGCTAATATAGTTCTTTATAGTTATCGTTCTTGGTTCGAGCGGGCCTTTAAACTCATATTAATGTATGTTTTTCACAAGCTGACATATATCATCAGAAAACCTGGAATATATATGGAGTACTAGGCCTTCGATCTTCTTGACAGATCCTGGTCAACTTCACCAAACATACAGAATTTCATACAGGTTTGAACGACATGAGGGTGAGTAAATGATGACAGAACTTTACTTTTGAGTGGACTATTTATTACAGGTGTGTGTACAAGAATCTTAACCCACCGGTTTCACAGATAAGGCAGCTAGTCCCGACTAAAATGCATGTTTAAGATATTTTAAATGAAAGCAACTTGCAGTGATTTATCTATAAAAAAAAACATATCAGTGATATTGTTTTTGTCTCAGGATTCACACTAGAAATGTTTTATTTGTCCTAAAGCACTTTTATAAAAGCTACTTAGATGTCATAATTGAACCCTGGCTTAATCTAAGCCCTGTCTGTGAAACCGTGCCTCAAAATAAGCACAACTGCATCGATATCCAGGCTTTTATTTAATGAATCCTTCTTGTACGGCCCTGGATTTCAATGTCTTTCCAGATGGGTTTAAGGCAAACCTGGTTCTAGTTCAGCACTTTTGCTAGCAGAAACTTTTCCGGTCGGTAGCTACAACACATACACTTTGCCATAACATCTTTAATTTCATTTACTGGCTTTGGTTGATAATTTGGCACATCCGCTCCAAATAAAAGAAAAACAAATCATGAATTTGCTTTGAAAGACGTACATCATAAACAATATTAAAGGGGTGACACATGACAACACAACATACAGACACACATCGTTCTGTGTGGAGACGAATCAGTTGTTCTCACAGTTTCATATTAAGAAGACACTGGACACTAGTAGTGCTTTTTGGGGTCTAAAAATACAGTACAGACCAAACAAGAGGGGGGTCTCTCTCGCATATTAATGCCAGTAGAATAAACGCAGCATGCATCTTCACAAGCGCTTATTAGCATCAACAAACACACTTTTTAATATATCTTTTATCACGTTGGAAGGTTTTTTTTAGGCACAGAGAGAAAAAAATAAGGCTTAGTGCTAAAGTCAACATGAAACGCATTCACAACCCATTTAACCTTTATAATGTTGGGCGGGACTTATTTTTTATCCATTTGGTTGGTGAAAAGTGTTTCATATCCAGAATAAATCCAGATCTGAATGTGTGTGCATTGACTATTGGCAAGATTTTTAGTGAGACAATAACCTACAAACCTAAAAATGGCTATTTGTCGAATCATTCCCGGCCTAGATGACACCATCTGTAACAGAAAGTCGTTTCAGAGGCGGAGCAAGTTATTATATTTCAGTGAAAGATTATGAAGACATTATTTGCGTAGCGTAAGACCATCAGGAACGTGAATACGGTCGGTTTTGATTCCATGTTGACTCTTCATATCAGATGCGTATGGAGACACAAGCGTCTGCCATCCAAATTGGACATAATTTGAGATTAAAACCCCCGTTGCACATCATCCCTCCGTTTATAGGGTGGATGTAAGACACACAGTACGATGTTAAAGCTAGCAATGTAGACAGAAAAACAGAATATTTATGAGGGGGAAACGAGGGATATTATTAACTCTCTCTCAGATTGAAAGCTACATTTGGGGGCTTTTGGAGAAAACGAGAGGAGAGAGAAAGAAGGAGAAAATGAAAGACGTTTATAAATCGCTCTCTCCGTAGAGGGCGCTGGAGAAGGAGATGTAATCCAGGGCTCCAGAGGACCCTTCGGGGCCGATGTACTTGGTCATGCGGCTGATGCAATACTCGGCTTGCTCGGGGGGCAGTTCACGACGAAGCTCTTCCACAGTGATGAAGGGCTGAAGGACAAGAAGAGACACGTTCTTGTGATTAATTCAAAATCCTCCCCGAGACACACATGGAGTGAAGAGAAACGACAGGGGCCGGTTTCACAAAGATAGACTTTGACTATGGCTTAGATATAGTAGATAGTCAGATTTCAGATAGACATCTAAATCAGACCGTTGCACAAAGCACTTAAGACTCTGACTATCTTAAGTAGGACTACACTGCAATGCATTCTGGGTAAAATAAGACTTTTCAAAACAAAAAACATGGTGGATCGAGTAAGCGCATTTAACCGCTCGGTGCAGTTTACCCCAGCAGAAAATATGTGTGTGTTGGAGGAGTGTAACAGTTACAAGGACATTTTACGTGGGAAATTTAGCGGATTTTACCCAGAATGCATTGCAGTGTAGTCCTTCTTAAGATAGTCAGAGTCTTAAGTGCTTTGTGTAACGCACATTTAGATGTCTATCTGAAGTCTGACTATCTAAGCCGTAGTCAAAAGTCTATCTTTGTGAAACCGGATCTTGATCTCACCTTGTCGGAGGCCAGGATCTTGAAGGAGGCCACGACCTGTTCAGCAGTGTCGGTTTCAGCGGTCTCGCGCGTCATGAAGTCGATGAAGGCCTGGAAGGTGACCACGCCCGTGTTGTTGGGGTCCACCAGGGTCATGATGCGGGCGAACTCCACCTCACCCTGTCAGGAAACAGCCAATGAGGTTCGAGATACACATTTACCTTTGTGCTCAGTTATTGGTGTGCTGCAAAGCATCTATTGAGGTCCTGGTAGGGGGTTGGCAAAATATCGACATACATTTTTTTTTTTTTTTTTTTTCATTATGATGGAGAGGTTTGTACGGAAGCGTATTGCATTCACTTGAAGAAAAAAAATTCAGTTTTTCTGAATTAACGAGTTAATTAACTCAGAATTACAAGATCATTTTTCATGGAAATTTTTTTTTGCTCCGTTTTTCTGAATTAACGAGTTAATTATCTCAGAATTACGAGAGAATTTTTCATGGAAAAAAGTTTTCGCTCTGTTTTTCTGAATTTCTGAGTTTTTGAGATAATCAAGTCATTAATTCAGAAAAACAGCAAAAAAAAATTCCATGAAAAATTATCTTGTAATTCTGAGATAATTAACTCGGAAAAAAAGTTTTTGCTCTGTTTTTCTGAATTAATGACTTGATTATCTCAAAAACTCAGAAATTCAGAAAAACAAAGCAAAAACTTTTTCCCATGAAAAATTATCTCGTAATTCTGAGATAATTAACTCATTAATTCAGAAAAACAGAGTAGATTTTTTTCTTCAAGTGAATGCAATACGCTTCCGTAGGTTTGCTACAAAATTGTGTTCAACTAAAAAGAGAAAAACCTTTAAAAATGTCACCAAAATAATTTATTGAATTATAATTTTTTAAATCAGAATTTAACTAAATAAAATAAATATTCAAATGTGTTGAAAACAAAATCAAATGTGTGATAGCCCTACTTTATTTAGGACATTTAGTCAAATTATTTGTAGTTATTATTATTATATTGTTAATTTAACTTTGAATTATTATTTGAAGTAGTAAAACTATGTGATAAAAAATTTGGCAAAATATTTGAAAATAAAAAATTCTTAAAGATTTTAATTCTTGTTTAAGTTTTTTTTTTAAGAAATACTTTTATTCAGCAAGGATGCCTAAAAATTTTCAAAAGTGTCAGTAAAGACAGT
Source organism: Rhinichthys klamathensis goyatoka (assembly GCF_029890125.1). Lineage (NCBI taxonomy): Eukaryota > Metazoa > Chordata > Actinopteri > Cypriniformes > Leuciscidae > Rhinichthys > Rhinichthys klamathensis. The sequence continues at coordinate 496,957 of NW_026606586.1, forward strand.
GATAACTTTACAAAAGTAATTTTATATTGATCATTTTAATTAAAATAAAATTGTGTAAATTGTAAAAAAAAGAAGTAATTAATCAAAGGCAATTGCGACTTTTTATCTCACAATTCAGACTTTTTTTCTAACAATTGCGAGTTATAAAGACAGAATTGCTTGATAAAATCACAATTGCATGTTATGAAGTCAGAATTGTGAGATATAAAGTCGCAATTGCGTGTGTTATAAAGTCTAAAGCAATTCTGAGAAAGTCAGAATTACGAGATTTAACTATTGTGAGATAAAAAGTCGCCTTTATCTTTTAAAATGTTTTATTTTGTGGCGGAAACAAGTTTCCATAGAAAACAGCTCATAAAAATAGCTATTTTAATCATATTTTACAATATTACCGCTTTACTGTATTTTTGTTCAAATAAACACCGCCTTTGTGAGCGGAAGAGACTTTAACATTTTTTTTTAAAACGTGTTAACCCTAAACCTTTGAATAATAACTGCATGTAGTTTAGTGAGGATAAATCATTTTGTCACAATGTTTTTTTAAATAGGGGTGTGGCTATATGCAAGTGGGCGGAGCTTCCCTTTCACTCACCAGATCGTAACCCATAGAGATCAGACATGCGCGGAAATCGTCGGGGTCCATCATGCCGTTTCTCTTCTGCAAGTTAAACACAGTCATGAATCCACTTGTATACCTGGCTCAGATGTGAATGTTGCCGTGCGTCGCACTGACCCTGTCGAAGTGGTTGAAGGAGGCTCTGAACTCGTTGAGCTGCTCCTGGCTGATGCCCTTGGCGTCGCGGGTCAGGATCTGGTTCTCCACCTCGTTGATGGTGCGAGCGATGGTGGTGAGCAGCTGCTCCCATCCCACACGGACATGCTGGAGGAGGGAATGACGCAATCAGGGAATGTGCATTTGTTATGTATTATGCTGTCTTTTTACCTCTGATTTATTTTAATGGTGAGCTTGTAAAGAGTACTTTGGGCTAGGCGTTAAGATAAAACGTAAAGGTGCATTTAAGGTGTTTAATATTTAGGAGGATCTGTTGACAGAAATGCAATATCATATACATAACTATGTTTTCAGTGGTCTGTAAAGACGTTTCATAATGAACCGATATGTTTTTATTACCTGAGAATGAGCGATGTCTTATCTACACGCATCGACATGTTTCTACGGTGGCCCTGAACGGACAAACGCGTTTCGTCACTGTGTTGTTCTTCGTGCAAAGATCGAGCTTAAGTCAGCGAATAAAACACTGACACAATGATGAACAGGTAACAATAATATTCGCAATAACATATCGTTTTACTGAATAATGAAGTAAACCTAATTTCTTAATGTATCTTTGTAAAGAAACCTCGTTGTTTAACTGGCTACTCTCTGCTGTCTCAGACGACGACATCACTTCCTGTCGGCCACCGTAACTTCAGTTGCTTGCAATTCGCAACCTCACCACTAGATGCCGCTAAAATCACACATTACACACACGTTTATTGATAATATTATGAACAAATATAGGGGAGACCAGGTTAAATCATTAATATACTGTACAAAAAAGTTAAATTGGTCATAATTGCTGATATTTTCCTGATTTTTTTGTGATTCATAATAGTTTTACAATTTAAATTTTGCTAAAAAGTAATTAAATAATTAAAAATAAAACACATTTTTTAAATATGTTTTTTGTTACCTATATTTCAAATAAAGGTGTTCCTCCTAAATCAGTGTCGATAAAACAAAAGGTTCCCATTGTGACAACTTAGCCCGCTATAGGGTCAATATTAGTTCAAATTTTAAAAGCTTTGCTGCTGTCAAGACTTTAATGTGTATATGTGTACAGAAATTGATTTTCATAAATAAATATTCACAGGAAGTGTGACAACTAGCCCCGTTCTTCCGTATAACGCAACACTAAGTTTTGCACTAGGAAGATCATATGGTTCTTCTGAACATTAAGCCTATCTGGAATCGCATAGTGTGTGTGTGTGTGTGTGTGTGTGTGTGTGTGTGTGTGTGTGTACCTCCATGGTGTAGTTGGTGTGTTTGTTGTCGAAGACGAGGGCCTCCTGAATGAGCTGGTGATCTCCCTCCAGTTTGTCAATGTTGGATTTGTAGTTAATGATGTTTTGCTCGTACTGCTTCAGATTATTCATCTGTTCCTCCAGAGAGCCGGAGATATCCACCGACACCTGACCAATCTCCTAATAACAGCAACACAGAGAAAGACAGAGATAGTTAACAAATGTTTATTAGAAGAGGAAGAACAAAAGTCTGAAACGGCAAACAGTGTCGCTTCACAACCAAGCTAAATGCTAAAAGCTAATCATAATTCAAAGAAATTAAACATGGTTATTTTTCCTCCTTATCAGTTATTGGTTATTAAAGTAAACTAAAACCATTTAAAAAAATAATTTAAATAAATGTTAATTGAAATAAAACCTTGTAACTACTTTAATGTAGCCTACCTTTACTTGATGAACTGAAACAGAAGTGAAACTCGAAAAAAGTTCATTTATTTCAGTAATTCAACTTAAAAGGTGAAACTAATATATTATATAGACTCATTACATGCAAAGTGAGATATTTCAAGCCTTTATTTGTTATAATTTTGATGATTATTATGACTTACAGCTTATGAAAACCTTAAATTATAACAAATAAAGGCTTGAAATGTCTCACTTTGCACCTTTTAAGTTGAATTACTGAAATAAATGAACTTTTGCACTATATTCAAATTTTTCGAGTTTCTAGAAGATATGAAGGAGCCGAGTTGTAAAGTGCTTTGTAAGTTAAAAGTAAAATTTTAAAATGTACACTGAATTTAACTGGGAGCCAATGCAAATTTTGTAAAACAGGAGAAATATGTTCAGAAATGGAAGTTTTGGTAATGACTCATTTTGTACCAGTGACCTTATGAAGAGATTTTGGAAGGACGCCCATAAAACAAAGCATTACAATAGTCGATTCGTGATGTTGCAAGAGCAAGCACAAGCGTAGCGCTACTCGAGTGAAAGGACAGGACGCAGACGATTTATATTCCTAATCTGTAAGAACCCAGCACGGGTAACACTGTTAATATGAGCTTCAAAAGACAGCTGTTCTTTAGTTACTTCCCAACACTCATTACACTCAACACCTGTTGAACAAGCTCACCTCCATCTTGGTCTGAATCCAGGGTCCGATGATGTTGGCCTGAGCGGCGAACGAGCGCCTCAGTCTCTCGTTAGCCTGTTGTCTTGCGACCTCCTCCTGGAGCATCTGGTCTCTGTGGGGAACCAGCTGCCTCACCTACAGACCACACTTTCCATTTCATTTATTTTGATTTGATTGGGACAATGCTCATTGATCAACAAACAAGTTACAAGCCAGAGTTAGCTACAAGTGCTAGTTTCCATCTGTTGTCCCTAGCCAGATCTTAACAGGCATCCTAAAATACAAAAGTAAATAAAAACACACTATACATTTAATAAATAGAAATGTAATAAATACAGCAGGAATTTTAAAACACCGCACTATATCATACAGTCTGTCCAGTGTCGCAGTGAATCAAGGCAATTACCAGGGCTGACCACTTCTGAGTTTAGCTTGGGGTGAGAATTATGGAGGGGGGTGTAAAAAAAAACTTGCATCACACACAATGTGTATAGTGATTGTCAAAACATTTGGTAACTAAACAGAATTTTATTAAAGGGATAGATGCTGTCAGTAATTACTTGCCCTCATGTTGTTCCAACCCCATAAGACTTTCGTTCGTCTTCGGGACACAAATGAAGATATTTGTGATTAAATCTGAGAGCTGGATCACTCCTCCATAGGCTTCTAAGGGATTGAAACTTGCCGGCCCAGAAAAGTTATGAAAGACATCATTAAAATAGTCCGAGTGTCTACAGCGGCTCAACCTTAAGTTTATCAAGCGACGAGAATACTTTTTGTGCGCAAAAAACAAACAAAAATAACGACTTTATTCAACTATTCATTTCCTTCTCTGTGGGCCTCGAGTGAGTTCCCGTAGTGTAACAGCGCAGCGCTTCTGGGTTGCACGTCACACGCAGGCTCACTATTGGCCGACGCTGGTCATGTGTGTGTGATGCGTGTGACGTACAACACATAATTACTGACAGAATTTTCATTTTTGGGTGAACTATCCCTTTAAGTTTAGTGACAACATGTTACAATGTTTACATAGTACACTGACTGGTTGGCTACTGTTTTTATTATTGCTTGACACAAATTTTCACGATTTCAGTTCAATTCTTGTGATTTGATTCCGATCTTAATTCAATATCGATGCATTTGAATAAAAATTAGGTATAGTATAGATACAAGTTATTTTTCTCAAGAAAAAAAAAGAGTGAGAGTTGGCAGGCCTGAAATTGTGTGTGTGTGTGTGTGTGTGTGTGTGTGTGTACTCTGTACTCACAGCATCCCATTTGTTGCTGATGTCCTGTGGGCTGAGGACCGTGTATGGATTGACTCCGACCAGCTTGATGCCGTAGGTCTGAGCGATCTTCGTGATTTCGTTCTGGATGCCCATGATGGCAATGCGCTCCTTGTCGGCTTCTGGTATGGTGGCCTTGAACTGGTCGTGAGCTGTGATCAGACTCTGAAAGACAAATGGAGATTAAAAACATTAAAGCTGTAGTTGAAATAGTTTCTCCGTTCAATAACCAGCAAATGTCCTATAGTAGTGTTTAAACAAAGACTATAGATATACAAAGACGATGCACTCATATTACTCTGAATGGGAGAAGGTGCACTGTGCAATATGGCGGAATAAGTCCCGCCTTCCAAATAAAACAGCCAATCAGCAATTGGTAAAGTCATCAGTGTTCTAAGACAGACACTTATGATGCATTTTTTGTCATGATTTGATCATTTAGAAACAAAATGTATGAGACAGTTGTCAAATTTCATTGGTGATTTCAAATAAAGTTTAATCATAAGCTTATGGCGCTTTTCCACTGCGTGGTACGACTCGGTTCGGCTCGCTTCGCCACTGCGTGATACGACTCAGCACGGCACGGCACGGCTCGGTTCAGCTCGGTTTGCTTTTCCACTGCCGTTAGTACCGCTTCAAAGTGTGTGGGATTATAGTCTGATCGTTATAGTTTATCCGCTCCTCGGCAACCAACGAGAGGAACGTCTACACTTCGTCCGCTGACCACGATTCAGCCATTTCTTTTTTGGAAGTTTTTTTTCTTTCTTTTTTCTTCAAGCAAGTGGTTTTAAAACAGGTGCCCTAGGGGTGTAACGATACACAAACCTGACGGTTCGGTTCGTCCCACGGTTTTGAGGTCTCGGTTCGGTTCGGTTCATTTCGGTGGGGTGGGGGGGTTTAGAAAGCTAAAATTGCTTTTATTTTTTATTAAACAGTGCTTTAATGAACAAATTGTGTCCTTGTCTTTAAATTAATTCAATTACAAGTAAACGTTTGAGCTAATGCTGTAAAGTACAGTCCTTACTTGCACATTACTATAACATTAAAGCTTAACAATCGAGCCTAGACTTTTAGCCTGAATGATATAATAATAATCAACACTCAAATAACAAATTGTATGAAAACATGTAAACTGCACATAAGGCCATTTTTGCATTAACATGTTTTTACTCTAATTTGTTATTGTTATATAATAATTTACACAGTTGCTGTTATTTTCATGATAACTATTTTAAACATACATTAAATAATCAAGATATCATAAACAGGTTAAGTAAAATATAATATATAAACTAATATATAGCATTTATTTAGTGAAAGAGTTAGCAAACCAGCAAGCTGTGGACACTGAATGACTTGCCTGAGGTAAATATAAAGCTATGTGAAAAACTAAGCGTTTTATTGACGTATTTCCGCTGTTGAAACACTGATTGAGTGTTTACACGAGTTATGATGCCTTTCAGTAAGTATACTGTATCTTTCAACATACCTTCGGTTGTCCATTCATGTTTATTCTGTAACTGAGGAAGAGATGATCGCGCTCCGCGCTGCCGCATGCATACAGTGATATCTGTCACGCCACATCTAAGAGCGCCAAAACGGCATTTATTGTTTGCATTTCGTGATCAAATAGACATAATTTGAAAGATTACACCTGGCTTATTATCAAAAGTAACAAAACACTGAGCTTATTGCGATTATATGTAGTTAATGGTGGTTAGGCAACAGCCCTATTCGTTGTGTACACATAACACATGAGGTGCAATGAGCCGGGGCTGGGCGGGGCCACAGGGGGCGGGGCGCGTTCGGTTCGCCATGAGAGTATCGCGATACGTATCGTGGGTGGTGTATCGCGGTTTTTCAGTTCGGTTAAAATATCGTTACACCCCTATACAGCGGTGGCTGTTACTGGCTATTTAAATCTAGCGGGTTTGATGTCTCGCAAATACAATGACGCTGGTAGTGAAGATTCTGTCTGACCAATCAGTGATCTGCAGTGTGTTCACGTCACATTTAAGTATCGGTACGGTACGGTTGGAACCTCGACAGAGGTGGTACCATTTAAAGCGAGCCGAGCCGTACCATACTGTACCATGCAGTGGAAAAGCGCCATTAGTGAACAGCTTTGAGAACTGGATGGATGTTTACCCATTCAGAGAGATAGTACAGTATTCAGTACTTCTATGACTGAAATAGCTGCTCGAGAGGCGTTTCAAAGACGGCCAGCAAATGAAATGACTTGGGACTTTGGCATAAACATTGGTGCTTTTAAATTCTGAGAACGCAAGAGACTGCAGGCTTTCTCCCAATATTATGGTATTATTTCAAGCTGAATATTCTTTTCACTTGGAAATGCATCGCATTATGGAAGTTTAATGCATTGCAATTGCAGTTTAGCGTCATCTTTAAACCTGCACCTCAATGCACAGTATATTAAATCAATTGTGCATAAAACGTTCCTGCTTCTAACCTGGATCTCCTCAATGCTGTGCACAATGAACATGTCCTGCAGATCCTCCATCGCTCCATCCATCCAGTTGTTGAACGGCGCCGCCCTCTTGGCGAACTCCAGGTACAGCTGATCAATTGTTTCCCACAGTTTTTCTACACGCTGGTGGAAGAAAGAGAAAGGCTACAGTAATTAGCAAAAAACGTTCACAAATCATTTCCTGATCATCTTTTTACATTCAGTCAAACCAAAGATTATTCAAACAGATGTAATTGTTTATATTTTTTTTACAAGTGGGTGCAGGACACTATAGTTCATTAATTTATGTAAGTGAGGAGAGCAAAACAAAAGTAAACTGTGATGTATTATACCCAACTACCAGTAAAAATAATACAAATTTGGGGCCAAAAATGATTCAGACACTTTGAGCTGACCTTGTTTTGCTGAAGTGTTTTTTCTTTTTGCTAATGCGGCATTTTTACACCACAGACTGAACAACATGAAGCATTGCTTGGTAATCGGTTGATCTAAACTGGTATTATCTAATTGTGTAGTTAAATTTAACATCTGACAGCTATTCAACATAATTCAACTGTGAGTGAGACAGTCTAACAGAAGGATGGACAAAACCAGTGAAATACAGTATCAACTGATTTAGTTCTCGAGTTCTTGTCATATTTTATTACCATTTTCTAAACTATAGCGAATAAACTGTGATAATGTGAGACATGTTGAAGGTGTCTGAAGAATTTTTGCATGACTGGTATTATTCCCATTTGCACCTTCACAGCGGGCAGTTAATATTTGCCTTCAAACTGTTATAGATGTGAGTTTGATTGAGGTGTGTTCACCTCTAGAGAGTCTCTTCTCTTCTGGGTGAGGGTTCCCAAGTTGTCCCACTGGTCGCAGATGCCCTGGCAGCGGGCGTTGACTGAAGTGGCATCATGATAGTCCAACTCACTAGTCAGAGAGAAAGACAAATCTGAGCACCTTTGAAAAGCTGTATGGAGATCTCTGGATGAAACCTGTCATTGTGTTAAATAATGTATGGATTCATTATTAAACATATTTTGATGGGCCACTTCAGACATTGTTGACTTTTAAACTAACTCTCATTAGAGTATTAATATAATTTTTCTGCATAATATCTGCTAACACTTTATTGTGATGCTTCCCAACAGACATTCTTCTGACTATAAGTGACTTTGCAACATGTAGTTGCAACGTTAGGCTACACTTACAGTATATAATTATTATTATAAATATATTATAGACAACAGAATGTCTAAAGGGGACCATCAAAATAAAGTGTAACCAAATACACTCAACTAAAGGATTATTAGGAACACCATACTAATACTGTGTTTGACCCCCTTCAGAACTGCCTTAATTCTACGTGGCATTGATTCAACAAGGTGCTGAAAGCCTTCTTTAGAAATGTTGGCCCATATTGATAGGATAGCATCTTGCAGTTGATGGAGATTTGTAGTGCTGCCACTAACGACTAATTTTCTAACGACTAATCTTTCGACTAATTTTTCGATTAGTCGACTAATCTAAACGACTAATTAAAAGTTAGAGTTTATTTCGTTGTGTCCATTTTATTTTGAACTCAACTGAAGGGCCAAAACATAAAATGTCACCTGTTCAAAAACATTATGTATTAACAATCTAAGCATTAAGTATCTGCATTTCCATTAGGCTATACCATATTAGTCAGAGTCCTAATCTAATCCTCTAATAACAAACATGTATGTATTACTTAAATTAGCTCTTTGTTCTGCCTTAAAAAATGTACAGTAAGCTAATATTGATTAATTTATGTACATTTCTGAAAAGCATAACTGATAACATCACTCTGAATAGTAAAGTAGATGCAATGCATTTTCTGTGAAAAGCGCTATACAAATAAATTGGAATTGAATTGAAAGAGTCTGGACTAGCCCACTATGAGTCGCGCTGAAAGCAGGCAGGCACGCAGTTATGTAGCTCGCGTTTACACTTGCGTGCATGGCGGGCCCGTGCCGCGGTTCGCGTGAATGTGAAAGCAACACGGACTCGGGAGCGCTTGTTCAGGAAGTTAAGTAACCTGCCCATGCGTTTTAGCTGATTATGATGCATTTAGTTAAATAAAACACATGTAAGGGATGATAGTGTTGATGATTTACCTTGGATACGCGAGAGTTGAGTCTGCAGTGTATTCGCGCATTGCGCGTGCAATCAGGGCAACACATTTGGAAATCCACTGTCTCCTCAAAAGAGTCCGTTTGAAAAACACAATATATTGACCCGCGTTCTGTTTTCTATCATGCGCCGTGCACGTTTGCGATGGCATAAGATGCACGCAAACTCAACAGGGTTCGATAGAATTGAGTGTGAAACCAGACCAACGCTGCGGGGGGCGCCGGGAACAATCGCGCTCGCGCTCGGACTCGGACCGCAGCAAACGAGCCCACTGTGAAAGCTCCGTCACCTGCCTCCGCAATTTTTCATATCAAAGCAGTGAAGGCGGGCGGGAACGTGAAGGAAAATGATAGCAGACAAACCAGCAGGGTGCGCACGGCGCACAGACTGGTGTGTGGAGGTGAATTACAGTGAGCCGTTTGTGACGGGAGACCAAAAATAAATAGCGGTCAATAGTAAAACGACACGTCGACTAAAAAAATTGCCGTCGACTAATTTGCATGTTCGATTACGTCGACTAAGTCGACTAATCGCGGCAGCACTAGAGATTTGTGGGATGCACATCCAGGGCACGAAGCTCCCGTTCCACCACATCCCAAAGATGCTCTATTGGGTTGAGATCTGGTGACTGTGGGGGCCATTTTAGTACAGTGAACCAATTTGAAATGATTCGAGCTTTGTGACATGGTGCATTATCCTGCTGGAAGAAGCCATCAGAGGATGGGTACATGGTGGCCATAAAGGGATGGACATGGTCAGAAACAATGTTCAGGTAGGCCGTGGCATTTAAACGATGCCCAATTGGCACTAAGGGGCCTAAAGTGTGCCAAGAAAACATCCCCCACACCATTACACCACCACCACCAGCCTGCACAGTGGTAACAAGGCATGATGGATCCATGTTCTCATTCTATTTACGCCAAATTCTGACTCTACCATCTGAATGTCTCAACAGAAATCGAGACTCATCAGACCAGGCAACATTTTTCCAGTCTTCAACTGTCCAATTTTGGTGAGCTCTTGCAAATTGTAGCCTCTTTTTCCTATTTGTAGTGGAGATGAGTGGTGCCCGGTGGAGTCTCCTGCTGTTGTAGCCCATCCGCCTCAAGGTTGTGCGTGTTGTGGCTTCACAAATGCTTTGCTGCATACCTCGGTTGTAACGAGAGGTTATTTCAGTCAAAGTTGCTCTTCTATCAGCTTGAATCAGTCGGCCCATTCTCCTCTGACCTCTACCATCAACAAGGCATTTTCGCCCACAGGACTGCCGCATACTGGATGTTTTTCCCTTTTCACACCATTCTTTGTAAACCCTAGAAATGGTTGTGCGTGAAAATCCCAGTAACTGAGCAGATTGTGAAATACTCAGACCGGCCCGTCTGGCACCAACAACCATGCCACGTTCAAAATTGCTTAAATCACCTTTCTTTCCCATTCTGACATTCAGTTTGGAGTTCAGGAGATTGTCTTGACCAGGACCACACCCCTAAAGGCATTGAAGCAACTGCCATGTGATTGGTTGATTAGATAATTGCATTAATGAGAAATTGAACAGGTGTTCCTAATAATCCTTTAGGTGAGTGTATATTAGCATACAGGTGAAACTCGAAAAATTTGAATATGATATTTACAATAATTGAATATGGGCTTATGAAAACCCCAAATTCAAAATTAGATAGCTAGAAGGTTTTCATAAGCTGTAAGCCATAATCATCAAAATTATAACAAATAGAGGCTTAAAATGTCTCACTTTGCATGTAATGAGTCTATATAATATATTAGTTTCACCTTTTAAGTTGAATTACTGAAATAAATGAACTTTTGCACGATATTCTAATTTTTCGAGTTTCACCTGCATAACAACAATATATTATTACGTATTTCATTCTTTTGATTTTGGGGTGAAATATGACCCAGACATGTTTCTGACAGGTTTCGTGAGATTCACCCATTAAAGCCTTCTTACTTCAGCTCTTGAGCGATGGCTGCAATCTGCTCCACTCTGTCCTGGTGGGCGGCCAGGTCGCTCTCGAACGCCTCGTGCTTCCTCATGAGGGCCCGGATCTCCATCAGAGAGGCCGTCTCGTAGTCCTTCTGAGACAGCAGGTGCTCCTTCCCTGCAAACGGAGAACCTCAAATCAGAAACGCATTCTGGACTGCCTGCATATGTTCGTTTTGCTGTAAAGATGGGAGTCACAATAGTGACATTTTTCAGGCAATTAAGTCCGTTGTCTAGTGCCAATAGTGTAATGATGTATGAAGTAGAGGTCGACCGATAGTGGATATTAACGATAACGATAACTAGGTTGGACCACGCTGACCGATAACCGATTAATCAACCGATGGATACTGAATGAAAACAAGCATAACACATAAAATAGTGCTAAACTTCATTACAAAAATTTAAAAACAATGAACCATGAAAGTGTTCTATACTTTTTAATATAAAAATATATGAATTATACCTTGAACATTCATGTTGGTTCATAGTGTTTTAACTAATTTTAAGAGATACAACTTTAAAATGTATTGTTAAACAATAACAAATTAACAATACTTTTATTAACCTTAGTTACAGTTAAAAATGGACACATCGTAAAGTGTTACCATTTCATATTAATCCATACATGCTTGAAGTTGGCCATCTTTATATATCTACACTAAGGCCATAGCACTGAAGTTAGACACGTATATTGTATGTATACTCTCACACGTTATTTGCTTCTATTTTAGGACACTTGATGATGATCAAAATAACAAGATATGTATTACGGTCGGTGATGATAAAAAAGAACTGAAATCAAATGCGTTACTGATTTGTTTACTGTCGTTTGCATGACGATACAGTTTGCTTTCTCACATCATTAGCTTTAAATATGAAACTTCGCCGGCTAATGAATGCATAAAAGCGACCATCTGGAAATAAACTAATGAAAATAGATGGCAACAATCATGACATTAAACATTTGGGTCGGGCTTGCGTGTTTTTGTCACTTTGCGAAAGTCACAAAAAATCTTAAACGACTCAGATCATCCACTTTACTAATATTTTATCCTCCTTCCTTCTGGCCATTTTTTAACATGATATGTGTGTTTGAGTTATGGACGCACCTATGGTGGAAACAAATTTCCAATTAAAATCTATCTATCTAATCGCTTGAGCTACTAACGTCAGCATCCGTTCAGTATCGACGCCAAACATATACTGCTGTTCTCCACCAATGCAGCATCTAGTCATACGTTTATAATGATATGAAAACATGTATGGTAGTATATTACTGTATACACTGTAAAAAAGGCAGCTGTGATTGCCAGAACTTTACCGTCAAAAATACGGTAGCAACATTATTGGTTTTACAGACTTAAATTAACAGAAATAAAACGTATTTCATAATCTGATATAATGTTAATTTACTAACCTATTAAAGTATTAATATCTGTTTTGTACCATTGTAACAGACTGACATCCTATAATCACAGCAGTGATGAGTCACATGATAAATTAAAGCTCATCACAATCACTTTTCCACATGAAAGTTAATAAATAATATAGAAATAAAAAATAGAAAAAAAATGTAATTTCGTTGTACTTGCAATGACAATGAATAATAATAATAATAATAAGAAGCTGCACAGAGTCATTCACACAAACATTAAACACCATCATGGTAACATACATGAAATTTTAAAAATGCAATAAACATTCATTTAACAACATTAAATGTAACATAAAACCCTAATGTACATAACTGATTAGAAAAAAACTATGGAGAAACAGTATTTCAACAAAAATACAAATCAAATGTGAAGTGTCACGCAGGGAATTGTGGGAATGTCAATTTATGTTTTTTCACTGTAAATTATACAATGAGTTGTTCTTTTTCACTTTCAAAAACTGTCAATTTAACGGTATTAGTGTATACCATCTACCATTAGATCTATAACAGTTTTTTACCGTGTATATAGTAAGGAAACTTTCTGTTAACCAATTAACAGTTTTTCACTGTAGCATTTTTAACGGTCTTTTACCGTTAAAATCACGATATTTTTTTACAGTGTACAAACGATTTCATTATCCATTATCTGTTTTACACCCGCTCCGTAGCGCAGTCTCACGTGTCAAAACAAACTCCACGAGCGCCATGATGTTTTTTTGCCTCCTCTAGAGGGCGCTCTCGTACTGTATAATGACAGCAGGCGCTTCTCAGCCGCTCCAGCAACGGACGAACCCGGAAAAAATATCGGTATGGGTTTTTGCTGGAACAATTGGTTATTTAATCTGCAAAACTGATCAATCGGTCGACCTCTAGTATGAAGCACAGCTGACACTGAAGTCACTTTCAAACCAAGCATCTGTTGGCCAACGTTGCGGATCCGTGTGACCAACTTGAACCTGTTGAGAAATCTGCGCAGGGAAATCTTGAAAACCTCATCTGCTCACTAGTCCACTTTTAAAGCCTTGAGTTTATACTCACACTCTTGCAAACTATCCTAACTCAAACTTAACATCTTGAAGACTTTAAGTAAAAATTGAAAGACTCAGTGGTAACGTTGAAGTCGTACAACCATTCGTTTATCGCCTACGTTAAGCTTTTTACTTCTGCCGATTGTATTTAGGTTTAAACATCTACTAAAAGTCGTGTTCATATGAGAAGATTATTCTGACGCACAAAATATGTAAGAATCATAAACTTTTGTTGCGAAATCTTTATGGGAAAAAAATTACGATTGCGTGGATTCCTATTGAAATGACTAAAAAAGAAGTATATTTATTATTAGTATACTTAAACTTAATATATAGTAAACTTAAATGAAGTTAAAGTATATTTTCCAAGTATTCTTTATGTAGTAAGTGTACTAATATAAATGCAAGTGTATGATTTCAATATCTCTTGGGACTAAATTGGCCCACTTTTTACTTTATAAAAGTATTTGTTCCAGTATTAGTGTCCCAGTATTGAACTTTAACCAGTAGTAAAAGTTTTGGCCTCATGAAAAATTCCAGATAATGTGGATTCCTATTGAAGTGACTAGATTTCGCCTGTGTAAATTCAACAAACAACGCTAAATGTGACCGCACATTAAGGCAGATTGGTGTCAAGAGCCCAGAGTTTGATGGCCATATGAAAACAGCAGTGTAAGCGACATATAATATTGCGCACAGCGTTTTACCAGCGATCTACAGTATTCCTCTTTTGAAAGTGTGAAAGGATCACGTATTTTAGAGATGAATGGGAACGCTAACGGCTAGTTTTCTCCAGGTATTGTAGACCTCCTAGATTTGAACCGAGCACGAGTACCTCCGGTCCAGGACTCGTGCAGGGAGCATTTCTGCTTGAACTTCTCGGCCAGATGATCGAGTCTCTCCAGACGACGGATCTCAGTGAGGAGCCATTCCTCATAGCCCTTCTCCACTTGCTCCAGACCTTTCCATGCATTAGCAATGTCCTGCGAAACACAAAACACACGCTAAAGGGCCGTACACACCGGGACGAATATCGCCGCGCGTTATTCGCCAGCGTTTTTCAATGTGTTTTTTGTGTTCACACCCAAGCGATTTTCGCTGACGATGAGCCGAGTGAACATGCAAATTCATTCCCTGACATTAGATGGCGCTTAATGTAAAACAGAAATACCGCGGTACACAAGGTGGCGCAGCGCAACTTTACGCTTCTGACACTCGCTTGTCACTCAGAAGAAGAGAGCAAGTATTTACGGTATTTATCTTGGCTTGCATCTTCCTCGTCTTATTTCTTCCCGGCAGTGTAGACGCCATAGATATCCATAATAAAGGCTAGATGTCTTACGGCGGAGTCTCTATCATCATCACCGGCGGCCATCTTGTCACAGGCAAGCTTTCTGGCGGGCTCTGTGGTGCCTGATGTAAGATGAGTGATCAGCACGAACACAAATACTCTTATCTCGTTGAAATCTTGGCGGATTTACAAACGGTTTGGTTTCTTACAAACGTTATTAACGTGGCTATACTTCTGGATGATTATTTATTGATACACTTATTATTCATAAGTATGCAGTGTCATAACTACATCTCTGACGTTTATGACAAACCAAACCGTTTGAAAATCGGTAGAAAATTGAGCAAGTTATGGTTATTTAAAAAGTACATGCACCATTAAAACACAATGTTATGAGTGAGCGAGCTGCCTGTGACAAGATGGCCGCCAGGTGCGGACGTCCACCTCCATTGGCCAGCAGCGCGGACGAGACATCTAGCCTTTATTATGGATATCTATGGTAGACGCTACTTGGCGTATATCTTCTCCGCCGTTACGTATGTGTGCTCGGCAAGACCGTTTTGTGTTTGAGCGCCCCCAAGTTGTGTTTTACTGTAACTTCAGAAGCTCCAGACACGTGAGCAAAAGCGGCAATCTCATTGGTCGGATAGTTTTTGACGCGGCGCGTCAAACCAAAAAAACGAACCTGAGGCGGTTTTTAAAAAATTACGCTTTTACGCGTGGCGTTTTTCGCGTCGGTGTGCACACTCACATTGGCGCCCTTTGTTTAGTCACGAGGCGTTAAACGTCGGCGAATATCGCGCGCGAAATTCGTCCCGGTGTGAACAGGCCTTTAGATTCGAATCGTACCTTAATCAATGAGTGAAATCTCAATCAATTTACATGATTCACTGTAAAAAGTGTTCAGTTCACTTACTTAATAATTGTAAGGCGACAGGTTTCCTTAATTGTTTTAAGTAAATTCCACATTACTTATTTTTTTTTCCGATTAAGCATGAAGTTTATTTACTTAATAATCCTCAATTATTTTAAAGTTAAAGTTACATGATTCAATGTAAAAAGTGTTCAGTTCACTTAAAAAAATTAAGGAAACCTGTTGCGTAAATAAACTTAAAGCTTAATTTAATTTTTTTTTTTAGATTAAGCATGAAGTTTATTTACTTAATAATTTTAAGGCAACGGTTTCCTAATTTTTTTTTTAAGTCAAGTCACCTGATCTCTTTTTACAGTGTTTTATTGGCTAACCTTTCCATGCATTAGCAATGTCCTGCAAAAACACAAACACACGCTTAGTTTCGAATCGTACCTTGATCAATGAGTCAAATCTCAATCAATTTACATGATTCACTATTTTTTAAGTAAATAAACGTAATGCTTAATTGAAAAAATTCCACATTACTTAATTTTTTCGATTAAACATGAAGTTTATTTTCTTAATAGTTTTAAGGCAACGAGTTCCCTCAATTTTTTTAAAGTTAAGTCACCTGATCACTTTTTACAGTGTTTGATTGGCTGATTTCTAAGGAGTGGGAGTGGCTATTGATAAAGTGGAGCTGCTAGCAGTCTTCAACCTTAGGACCAGCATGCGGAAGATGCTTTTCAAAAAGGCCAGAATTGGGGCCTGAAGAAGAAACCCAAGTTTTGCAATGTGTTTCATGACTTACCGACACCATCTTCCCCTCGGAGGGCATGAAGGCCGGGCGGTTGCTCAAGCGCAGCTTCGTCTGCAGGGTGTTGAAGTTGATCTCCAGCTGGCATTTCTCCTGAACGCGTGGAGGCTTGTGGACGCGCCTGTAGTCCCGGAAATCCTCCAGCTTCTGCTGCATGGCTCGCATGGTCTGCTCCGCCACGCGGTTCTCCAGCCACGGGATGGTACGACGGATCCACTCCAACAACTACAGAGGTCAGGACGGAGAATGATGGGCATGAGACAATGTTGGGAGGTTTAGAAGGAACAAGATTAGGTTTTTTCCCGAACCCTAGTGAGATGCCACCTAAATGGCTCCTGACGGGAAACAGTGAACAAATTACTTTTTTTTTTGTGTGGAAATTCACCATTAAAACACCCAAAGTTTTCATCCGAAATGGCCGGCCAATTTAAGGGCAGTGTCATTTGATAGATTTTTCGTGTACATTTAATGCATTTGGCAATGCAAACGGCTATGTTTCAAGGCTACGGCCGTTTAGAAATGCCAGCACCAGTTAAACAATCAGAAAAACCCCAAAACCTGTGTTTTACTTACTGCCCTGGCTGAAAACCCAAGTTTACAGTAGCCGGCTAGTCTCCAAAACCATCAATCCACACCAGCGTGACTTGTGGAAACCAGCTTGCTGACTGGTTAGGCTGGTTTAAGATGCGTTTCTTATTGAAAAGGACTGATATAAAAGAGTTACACTTATAAAAAAGGTACTATTTCAACCAATATTTGTGTTATATGTATTTTGTCTGCTCAAAGAGTCTCTATCATCATCACCGGCGGCCATCTTGTCACAGGCAAGCTTTCTGGCGGGCTCTGTGGTGCCTGATGTAAGATGAGTGATCAGCACGAACACAAATACTCTTATCTCGTTGAAATCTTGGCGGATTTACAAACGGTTTGGTTTCTTACAAACGTTATTAACGTGGCTATACTTCTGGATGATTATTTATTGATACACTTATTATTCATAAGTATGCAGTGTCATAACTACATCTCTGACGTTTATGACAAACCAAACCGTTTGAAAATCGGTAGAAAATTGAGCAAGTTATGGTTATTTAAAAAGTACATGCACCATTAAAACACAATGTTATGAGTGAGCGAGCTGCCTGTGACAAGATGGCCGCCAGGTGCGGACGTCCACCTCCATTGGCCAGCAGCGCGGACGAGACATCTAGCCTTTATTATGGATATCTATGGTAGACGCTACTTGGCGTATATCTTCTCCGCCGTTACGTATGTGTGCTCGGCAAGACCGTTTTGTGTTTGAGCGCCCCCAAGTTGTGTTTTACTGTAACTTCAGAAGCTCTGATATAAAAGAGTTACACTTATAAAAAAGGTACTATTTCAACCAATATTTGTGTTATATGTATTTTGTCTGAGTATGAGTCCTAAAACCCAGAAACGTTAGCATTTTTCCAGTTGTCTTGTCTTACTGGGTTTTTGGTTTAATGCCTGAAATAAGGTCTGCGGTGAATACAAGCGCAAGAATAATTTTCATTATACAACATAAAATACTTCTTTTTTTTTTACGCCTTTACAATGTCTTGAAAAAGGCGGTTGCCATCAAGTGGCTAAATGGGACTACAGACCTTTTCGGGAACATTAAACATCATCAAGCTGACCAGTAAAACTCATCTACTCACTTTTAGTTTATAATCACACACTTACAAACTATTCTAACTCGTCTTTGGAACTTTGGAAGTTTTGGAACGTTGGAACTTTTGGAACACTCTATTGGAATCAGTGTTGCACAGGTTTGTGAAACATGCAGATCTCCTCACCTCACTGGCCAGTTTCTCATACTCCTCCATCAGCCTTTCGTTCTCCTGGTTCACAGCCAGAACCTTGCAGATTCTGTTAGCAGCCGTCTCGGCCTGACGAGAGACGGAGAAAACCAGCAGCTCATTTAGTGACATAACCAATTCTGTGTGGAGTTAATGCGCCTGTATCCAAGTCTCCTCACTTAATTTACACGTTCATTTACTCTGCGTTACGCTGGAGTGCGTCTGGAAGCTCAATGCATTACTGAAATCATTTTCCTTCAATCATTTACACAAACTGATCTTACACTGTAATCATGATAGCCTTTTTTTAGTTTAAGAAATTGAATGAAATTTGATTTGTGGCGACTGTTACCTGTTCGGCACCGGCGAAAGCATGGTAAAAGCAGGACACGTAGGTCATGATGGCTTTCTCGTCAGGTTTAGGGGTGTTAACGATGTCTGAGGACAAAAGTAAGAGAGAATCAAGTGGAGTTGAAGTCCACGGTCATCTTGGGCAACTTGGTTTGTCAAGATTACAGTTTAATAACATTTCAAATCAGCAATAAAACCCCACAACCTTGGCATCATAAATGTCTACTCTTTTTTTTTAACCTGCTAACATGTGGTAGAACACCGGTGGTATATATTTTATATATATATATATATATATATATATATATATGTTTAACCACTTGTTAGTAGGTTAAAAAAAGTAGACATATATATATATATATATATATATGTGTGTGTTCTCCATAAATAAACTATTAAGTCTTTATTTAACTTTGACAAACTATAGATCATTAGAAAGCTCATGCCTTTAATATGAAATATGATCCCTCTTACTGAGAAAAAAACTAACAGGTTAAGCTCAGATTATACTAAAAAGTTGTGTTTTTCCGGCTGGTCCAGCTACTGCAAATGTACTTGAAGTAAATAGTCTTATCAAAAAGATGACTGGCTCTTTTAAATGAAAGGCGGGTGTAAATGTTGTGTGTTACATGCATCTCCTCCTCCTAATCATGTATGAAGGTTAATTGGTTTTAAAACCAAATTTCAGATTTTTAAGACATGCACAAATAAAATGAATAATGTATGCCCAGAACCATATAATCTCAAAATAAATGTAGTGTATCTCTTTTTTTTTTTTACTTAATTAAACAGGGTAAACACACATTTAATCGCAAAACAGGGTATTTGCAATCTACATGTTTTATTCAATATATGTATTGAAAATGGTTTATTTACCAACACATAGAGGCATACGATCAATATTGGATTGATAATAATGTATTTAAACAAGTGCTATAAACAGATTATTGTACCAATACTAGTAAAATCTATATAATGAACGTGTTAAATAATGTTTTGTCTTTTGTTTCGGGCCGGCCAAGAGAAAAGCCACAAGAGTTTACTTTGAATTAAATGCCAGATACAGTTTGTGTCATCAAAATACCAATAATAAAAATGTTAAAAATGCAGGATACTCGATAAACAAGCCCGAAATACGGCGGGACTTTTATTTTGAAATGTCTATGCTTTTACTACATCAAATATGCACTCTTACAATCAGCTAAGAATGCTTACAATATAAAAACCACAAAGTCAACACTGTCATAATCTATAGATAATAAGCAATAATTTGGCATAAATGTGTGATAGTCATTGATTACCTGTAAAACATGCACCAGCATCACCTTTTGAAGTGTAATAATCACATTAGACCATATCATGATTCTTGTTATTCGGTCCCCAAATTTAAAACCTCTTATAACAATCATTTTTGTCATACCTTTTAAGATAAGACAAAATTGTAGTTTAAGGCCATAAAAGTAGGCCTGATTTGAGGCATGCTTTCACTCACCTTCAGCGTCCAGCATCTTCGGGATGTCCAGGTATTTCTCTGCCACCTCAAACGCAGTGTTCAGGTTTCCAATAGGGTCGTCCTTCAGAGGAACAACGGAAATCATACACTGTCATGCATGGTTCGACTCTATTGCACTTTACAGGAATATGCTGCATTTATTTGCTCCGTGAATTTTTAAAGGCACAGACTGTCTTTTTTTTTTTTTTTTTTTTTTTAGTTCAGGCCTCATTTTTAACCCTGTTTGTGGGTCCTATATTTGGCTTGCATGATTTTTTTTCTCCAACAGTTTATTTTATTTTAAAGGTGCAATGTGTAATATTTCTGAGGATCTATTGACAGAAATGCAATATAAGATCCATAACTATGTGTTCAGTGGTGTATAAAGACCTTACTTAATAAACCGTTATGTTTTTATTACCTTAGAATGAGGCATTTATATCTACATAACCGCGGGCTCCCCCTTCTATGAAGGTCGACATATTGTGACGTCATGTTTCTACCGTAGCCGACAGCGAACACACAGCGCTACAGAGCGCGTTTTGTTCATACCTTGAAAGAGAAGCCGCAGAAAGCTAGAAGCCATAGACACCGTGAGTGGTGACTTTTCCCTTGTCAGTGGTGTAAAATATGTGGTTGGATTGTTTCATGTAACTTAGTTCTTCTCCCTCGCTGTGTTATGGCTTTGACAATCAGCTGATTAGCACTATTGACCGTAAAACAGTAACGTTACCGGAGTCGCCAACCCGTCGATCGCGATCGACAAGTCGATCTCGGAAGCATTTTAAGTCGATCGCGAAGAGTTTTCAAAACCAGAGAAAAAAAACAATATTTTCATTCATTATTATTTATTAATTTGTGTGTAGTAAAAGGTGTCTAGGGGATTTGGAGGCGCGTGCTGTTACAATCATGTCATTTTTGCCGCGCACCTTTGGGCTCATGCGGACGCGTCGAGTTTAAACAAGGCTTTACGCTTTAACCAGCTCAGCCACAGTAACAGCTCATATTAGCCAGCTAAACTTTTACTACCCTATTAGAAAACATATATAGTTGTATAGTTTCATGTGGTTCTTCTCCCTCGCTGTATTATGGGTTTGCTATGTGGGGAGAAATGTGCTGGTTACGTTTGTGAGACAATCAGCTGATTACTATTATTATATTATATATTAAGACCCTTGATCCTCACCTGACTATGGCTTTGTAAACTTTATCCATGATGTGGTTTATAATGGACTGTGGTACAGAAACAGTGACAATGTTACACACTCTTGGCTTACTCTGGCTATTCTCTGCTGTCTCAGACGACGATATGTTTGTCCCGTTTGAGCCACCGTAGCTTCTTCGAAAGGGAGGGGTGAGCAGTGGGCTGAGCCATTGCTCGCAACCGAACCGCTAGATGCCGCTAAAATTTACACACTGCACCTTTAAGACATTCAAGCAAAATAGACTGTAGATCAATCGTAGACTTTTAGGCAATAGAAAGACTCCAATGTGGCTCATTCAACCAGATTTTAGTGTCAGAACTATCCATTTTATAATTAATCATTTTAGATTTATTAAATCAAACATTTGAGCAGATCTGCCACTTCGGACTCAAGTAGGGATGCACCGATCAGGATTTTTCATTGCCGATTCAGATGGTTTTTTTTTTACAAGCAATTTGCCCGATTCCGATACCGGCTGCTGATTTATTTTTCCATGTTTACAATTTTCTTTGTTGTTTATTTGCTCTATAACAGGGTTATTTGCTCTATATATTTTGCTCCAAACGTTCTTGTCTGTCAGTCATATAATGCAGGTCTATGGTCACTTCCTCAAAGAGCACGCACAGAGAAGTCCAAATTAAACATGATTTAATGACTCGTAAATGTAAGTACACATTGATGGCCTAAGACACGAAACGAGCGGTTTGTGTGAGAAAACGAACAGTATTTATATCGTTTTTACCTTTTGTAAACATAGCCACGTCCAAGTGATCTGAGGGCGCCGGCGATTCGGTCTTTTCCGGCAAGCGCCGGAAGTGATCTCTCGTGCGTGTACGTCACTCATACAATTGTTTTATTTTTTATTTTTTTTAATTGTTTTCTTTTACGACGGTTTAAACATCCCGGATAAGCGCAAATTAGTACCATTTTAATTAGCCGTCTTACCTACAATCTCTGTTCTGTGTAAACAATGAGTGACGTACACGCGCGAGAGATCACTTGGACGTGGCTGTGTTTACAAGAGGTAAAAACGATATAAATACTGTTCGTTTTCTCACACAAACCGCTCGTTTCATGTCTTAGGCCATCAATGTGTACTTACATTTGGGTCAATGACGTATAAGGCCTTTGAGAGGCCCGTTTTTAAAATACTTGAAATAATAATATATTTGGCTATTTTCTAAACATTTGGAGTGTAGTCTACACATGCATGTGTGTGAAAACTTCAAACAAAGATATTTTAGTGCTTTTAAACTCAAATGAATAGGGCAACGACCTTAAAAAAGTCATTTGGGGCGACCGTAATTTATCTCAAAATTAATAGATTTCCTTTACATGAGTTATATTTTAAGAAGTATCAGTAATTAATTGAACTGTTTAAGAAAGATATACTCATGTGTCCTTTCATTTATTGCAAATGATGTTAAATACATTTTTATCTATAATGGCAGTGTCACCCTCATAAAGCAATTACATATTTTTTTTACTCATATAATCCATAAAACTGATTTAAAATGTGTAGATATAGTATCCACTTATTGATGTTATACCAATGAATTATATTTCAACCAAAATGGACAGACATTATTTTTTAAATTTACTACAGAATTGAATATGGTTGGTTACCCCACATGACAAGTGGTCGCCCCACATGATGTTTTCACACTTTAGGTGGCAGAAAATGGCCAATAAGCCAATTATTTTTAAAGAAATAAGAGTCGGCATATGTATAAGGGACGTGGTAGACATACATGTTATAATTTTATTCATTTTAATGTTTATTAATTGGTAAAAAGTTCAGTCGGACAGAAAAAGCAAGCGTCACGTCTTTGACCCATTTACGAGTCATTAAATCATGTTTAATTTGGACTTCTCTGTGCATGCTCTTTGAGGTGGTGACCATAGACCTGCATTATATGACTGGCAGACAAGAGCGGTTTGACCTAAAAATATCAAAATTGAAACTACTGCGGAAACAAAGACACCTACATCTTGGATGCCCTTGAGGTAAGCTAAAACATCCCAAAAATTAATTCCAAAGTGAACTATCCCTTTAAGCTACAGAAGACACACCTGCACAAAACAGCAAACTCACTGAATAAACTACCTCTCTGACAGGCGACGCTTATGAAACAGCAGCAACATAACGCTTCCTTGATCAGCCTCATCATTACAGACTTCGTAATATTTTCATATATTTAGAGTCCGGAATAAAGACCGGCCAAAATAAAACTAAAACCCAGGAGGAGATTGGTGTATATTCTCGTCTCAGGAGCATCTCTAGGATAAACCTTTTGAGTATAGACAGTGAAAATATGAATATTGTGTGCTGAAATGGCTTAAAACGTCCCACAGAGAATACATGTGAGATATTTAAAGGCAAACCGATCAATAAAGTGCGCGTGACTGTCACCTTTCTGAGTTTAGAGTAGTCGATGAGGTCTGGTCTGTGTCTGTGGATGAGAGCGCACAGAGCGAGGCCGTCCTTCCAGCTGAGAAACAGCAGAGACACACACATGAGCAAACACACCTCACACTCCTGGGATATAGACATGCATACACTATACTGATGTTCACTGAGAGAACAGATCCTCAGATATACAGAAAACACTACACTTTACAGTACGTTTCCTAGTTAAGTACAGTAGTTAAAATGAACTAATAATGAAAAATACCTTTAAAGCATTTATTAATCTCAATGTTTATTTCAATATTTACTAATATATTGTTAAAATCGAAAGTTGTATCTGTTAACACAATTTGCAGTTGTATTTTTATTAACTTAATTTTAAGTAACGTTAACAAAGAATAATAAATACTGACGCAAAATTAATTGCTCAATGCATTAACTAATGGGACCTTATTGTAAAATGTTGCCATAAAAATAAGTGTTTTTTTTTAGTCATTTAAGAGTTTATTTAGCATGAAAACGAATGCTTATCATAAGCTTTGAAGTGAAAAAATAAATAAATGTGATTCCAATAACTAAATAATGCAGGGTTATTATAGTTAACTCAAACTAAAACTATTAAAAAACATTTTTGTTACTTCAAATAAAATTTACTTTAACTGAAATAAAATATACAAAAAGTTAAACATATTTTATTTCAGCTGCTGTAGTTGCCAAGGCAACATTTATTACTTTAATTTAGTTTAACTTGATGTACTAAAATAACTTTTTTTTTTATAAAATCCATATAGACACAAACTACTAAATTTGTTTAAAAAAATATTAAATGAAAAAATTTAAATACAAAAAAAAATTGTATATAGTAAAACTATAATAGTATAGCTCTCTCAATGATACTAAATGTGATATTAATTATGATGGGTTTTTGCGACATTGCTAATTTAATTTAAAGACTTTTTTAACGTGTTAAAATGTTTTGCAAATGTTGTTAATAAATAATAAAAACAGAAATCTGATAATTTGGAGTTAGCCTATTAAACTCTAGCTGTAGATTTATGATGATTGTCCAATTAATAGATATTAATAGACAGTACTGGTATAAATGTCAGCAATATTGCCCTTAGTATTTGGTATGACTACGTATGTGACTTGTGTGTGTGTGTGTGTGTGTGTGTGTGTGTGTCACCTGATGTGGAAGTTCTGTACGTTGACGTTCCTGTAGGGGGCGGTCTTCCTCTGACACCACAGCAGAAGACCCTCTTTAGCAGATGTCTCTGTAGAGTCACACACACACACACACACAACAGAAAATCATTCCCTTATTATGCAGAACTCATCTGAAGTGATAATGAGTGTTGAATCAGTAACATGAGCAGTCAGGTTGGTTCGTGATTGTCTTTGTCCCGATGTGTGTGTGTGTGTGTGTGTGTGAATGTGATGTAATGTTGTGTCCTCATCTACTGTTGTGTGTGTGTGTGTGTGTGTGTGTGTGTGTGTGTGTGTGTGTGTGTGTGTGAGTGTGTGGATGTGATGTAGTGTTGTGTCCTCATCTACTGTTGTGGGTGTGTGTGTTTATGTGTGTGTGTGTGTGTGTGTGTGTGTGTGTGTGTGTGTGTGTGTGTGGATGTGATGTAGTGTTGTGTCCTCATCTACTGTTGTGTGTGTGTGTGTGTGTGTGGATGTGATGTAGTGTTGTGTCCTCATCTACTGTTGTGTGTGTGTGTGTGTGTGTGTGTGTGTGTGTGTGTGTGTATGCGTGTGTGTGTGTGCGTGTGTGTGGATGTGATGTAGTGTTGTGTCCTCATCTACTGTTGTGTGTGTGTGTGTGTGGATGTGATGTAGTGTTGTGTCCTCATCTACTGTTGTGTGTGTGTGTGTGTGTGTGTATATATGTGTGTGTGTGTGGATGTGATGTAGTGTTGTGTCCTCATCTACTGTTGTGTGTGTGTGTGTGTGTGTGTGTGTGTGTGCATGTGATGTACTGTTGTGTCCTCATCTACTGTTGTGTGTGTGTGTGTGTGTGTGTGTGTATATATGTGCGTGTGTGTGGATGTGATGTAGTGTTGTGTCCTCATCTACTGTTGTGTGTGTGTGTGTGTGTGCGTGTGCGTGTGTGTGGATGTGATGTACTGTTGTGTCCTCATCTACTGTTGTGTGCGTGTGTGTGTGTGTGTGTGTGTGGATGTGATGTAGTGTTGTGTCCTCATCTACTGCTGTGTGTGTGTGCGTGTGCGTGCGTGTGTGTGGATGTGATGTACTGTTGTGTCCTCATCTACTGTTGTGTGCGTGTGTGTGGATGTGATGTAGTGTTGTGTCCTCATCTACTGTTGTGTGTGTGTGTGTGTGTGTGTGTGTGTGTGTGTGTGTGTGTGTGTGTGTGTGTGTGTGTGTACCCTCCACTGAGATGTCCTGGATAGCGAAACGCAGAATGATGGTCCAGATCATTCCAAGAGTCATTTTCACGTTTCCATCAACAATCTCTGCGGAGCAACACAACAATTACTTCTTTTGTTTGTGAGGGTTTACATATATACATTTACTGTAGTATTAGGGCTATCAATTGTAAATACTATTACTAAAATTAATAAATCACATATACATTTTTTTAAAAGTCTGATCCTTTATAAGGATGCACAAAGGCGACAGTAATACGTGACATTTTTAATGTTACAAGATATTTCTATTTCAAATAAACGCTGCTCTTTTGAACTTTTTGTTCATCAAAGAATTATTAATAATCAATCATAAATGTTTCTTGAGCATCAGATCCTCATATTAGAGTGATTTCTGAAGGATCATGTGACACTGAAGACTGGAGTAATGATGCTGGAAATACAGGCAAAAGATTACACAAAATACTTTCTGAGAAAAGTAATTTAAGAGATTATATTATCAGTATAATATTTGCTTTATTTCTATTTCACTACATAAGCGGCATGTACAAACTGCACTAAATGAACAGCCCTAGTTAGTATATACAAGTCTTGATGGCAGACATGTTGTACAGATAGTTTAAGATTATATATTAGTTATATAAGTTAAACAAATAAGTTTTAAGGGATGATTTAAAATTGAAAATGACCACCTTCAGCCCCGATGGACACCAGTTTGACTCCTTTGCTACAGATGTAATCCAGAGCCTTGTTGACGTTGGCGATCTTGTGGAAACGCATCTTTCCTTTGTCAGGCTTGGGAAGTCTCTCGCCTGCCGAAAACAGCAGACCAATCAGATCAATATTGTGATGGTGACGTGAACCTCTGAATTGCAGAAATAATGACTGTTTCCAAACCGGTTTCCCAAACACTCCTATCCGTCCTCGTCACTGTCTTCACTTGTTTATTGCCCAAAAAGCTCAATATTTTGAAACTAAAGCACCACAGATGAACAGTTTTATAGTCTTCAGGAAATCAGCCCATGCCTTTAGATAATAAACTGGAATAGAAGACAGTATTTGTACATTTTTAAAAATGCACACTTCACCTTTAAAGTCAAATGACATCCATTTTGATTACAATCGAAAACACTTTTCAGAGTCGGAGCGAGTTTGAACACAATGATAAATCACCCACTGTAAGACCAGGAACATGCAGTAAAGATGTGAACATGAGGACGCTTGATTTCATGTTCAGACAGTGTGTGATCTGATCCATGATGTCATATCTGTGGTGAAAGACTGTTTGAGTCTCCATCACACACACACACACACACTCAGACTCACACACACAGACACACACACACTCAGACTCTCTCACACACACACACACGCGCACACACACACACACCAACTGTTCAGATTCTGCCGAATGTGCTGAACTCTAACCACGTATGTTGCCGTCTTTCCTAATGACTCCTCTAAGGAAAAAGTGAATGTGAGTCACGAGCTTCTGCTGTTTAGTGCCGTGTGTTTACTGCACTCCTTCAGCCCGTATACACACACTCTTTATAAATATGACTGTACAAGATGACAACTGATGACAAACTCACTGAGCCCTGTCTGTCTGTCTGTCTATCTATCTGTCTGTCTATCTATCCGTCTATCGGTCTATTTGTCTGTCTGTCTATCTATCTATCTATCTATCTATCTATCTATCTATCGTCTGTCTGTCTGTCTCTCTATCTATCTATCTATCTATCTATCTGTCTATCTATCGTCTGTCTGTCTATCTATCGTCTGTCTGTCTATCGTCTGTCTGTCTATCTATCCGTCTATCTGTCTCTCTCTATCTATCTATCTATCTATTGTCTGTCTATCTATCTATCTGTCTGTCTGTCTGTCTATCTATCGTCTGTCTGTCTGTCTATCTATCCGTCTATCTGTCTATCTATCTATCGTCTGTCTATCTATCTATCTACCTGTCTGTCTGTCTATATCTGTCTGTCTGTCTATCTGTCTATCTATCTGTCTGTCTGTCTGTCTATCTATCTGTCTGTCTATATCTATCTACCTGTCTGTCTGTCTGTCTGTCAATCTATCTGTCTATCTATCTACCTGTATGTCTGTCTATCTATCTGTCTGTCTATCTACCTGTCTGTCTATATCTATCTATCTGTCTGTCTGTCTATCTACCTGTCTGTCTATATCTATCTATCTATCGTCTGTCTGTCTATCTATATATCTATCTATCGTCTGTCTGTCTCTCTATCTATCTATCTGTCTGTCTGTCTATCTATCTATCGTCTGTCTATCTATCTATCTATCTGTCTGTCTGTCTGTCTGTCTATCTATCGTCTGTCTGTCTGTCTGTCTATCTATCGTCTATCTATCTATCGTCTGTCTATCTATCGTCTGTCTGTCTGTCTGTCTATCTATCGTCTGTCTGTCTGTCTATCTGTCTGTCTGTCTATCTATCTGTCTGTCTGTCTATCTACCTGTCTGTCTATATCTATCTATCTATCGTCTGTCTGTCTATCTATATATCTATCTATCGTCTGTCTGTCTCTCTATCTATCTATCTGTCTGTCTGTCTGTCTATCTATCGTCTGTCTGTCTGTCTGTCTGTCTATCTGTCTGTCTATCTATCGTCTATCTATCTATCGTCTGTCTGTCTGTCTATCTATCGTCTGTCTGTCTATCTGTCTGTCTGTCTATCTATCGTCTGTCTGTCTATCTGTCTGTCTGTCTATCTATCGTCTGTCTGTCTGTCTGTCTGTCTATCTGTCTTTCTATCTATCAACTATCTATCTATCGTCTGTCTGTCTATCTATTGTCTGTCTGTCTGTCTGTCTGTCTATCTATCGTCTGTCTGTCTATCTATCGTCTGTCTGTCTATCTGTCTGTCTGTCTATCTATCCGTCTATCTGTCTCTCTATCTATCTATCTGTCTGTCTATCTATCTATCTATCTATCTATCTATCTATTGTCTGTCTGTCTGTCTGTCTATCTATCTGTCTGTCTGTCTGTCTATCTATCCGTCTATCTGTCTGTCTGTCTATCTATCTATCTGTCTGTCTATATCTGTCTATCTGTCTGTCTATCTATCTATCTATCTATCTATCTGTCTGTCTATATCTCTATCTATCTGTCTGTCTGTCTGTCTGTCTGTCTATCTATATCTATCTATCTATCTATCTATCTATCTATCGTCTGTCTGTCTATCTATCTATCTATCTGTCTGTCTATATCTGTCTATCTGTCTGTCTATCTATCTATCTGTCTGTCTATATCTGTCTATCTGTCTGTCTATCTATCTATCTATCTGTCTGTCTATATCTCTATCTATCTGTCTGTCTGTCTGTCTGTCTGTCTATCTATATCTATCTATCTATCTATCTATCTATCTATCTATCTATCTATCTATCGTCTGTCTATCTATCTGTCTGTCTGTCTGTCTGTCTGTCTATCTATCTATCTATTGTCTGTCTGTCTGTCTATCTGTCTGTCTGTCTATCTATCCGTCTATCTGTCTATCTATCTGTCTGTCTAGTCTGTGTGAATGCATACGATTTCATACTTGTGGCTTGTAATATCAGCAAGCACAATGTTGAAATATCAGTATCTCCTTCAGATGTGCTTCATTAGAGCGGTATAATGAAGGCGTATCCCGGAGATCTGGTCATCATTACCTGAGATGACCTCGAGCAGCAGCATGAGTTTGAGGCCATTCCTGAAATCCTCTTCAATGTTCTCGATCTGAGTTCCTGCTTTACGCAGATGAGAGTTACACCACGCTGTGAACGTCTGAGGGAGAGGAACAAACACAGACCACAGATGTTTCAACATAAAACTGAAATATGCATTTCACACGTACAAGTGTGGAGAACTTTGTTTGATACAATATGTAGGCCTACAATAAAGTATTATTTAACATAAGATACCCAGCATGAGAAGTAACTGGTTGTCAGATTTAAAAACTTTTCAAGAGTCTAAGAGTGTGTGTTCACACAATGCATTTCTGAATACCACCACACTGCTTCTGCTTTTCCATTGTTTTTCTATGTAAACATGAGCTAGACGGATGTTTTTGATCATTGCATTTGGGTCTCGCGTCTAAAAATGTGGTGCTCAAATTAAAAGTAGTTCGTCTTTTAAAAAAACGGTCTATAGACCACTGAAGTGCCTTGACACACGCAGCATTATTCAGTGTGTTGAGGTCATTTCCACTGAAACAGGAAGAGAGGGCGGGGCATATCGATCAGCTCCTCCCCTTTTTTTAAAGTAGCCAATAGCGTTTAATTTCTATCACAGCTCGTCCAGAGCCGTTGAGCGGTAAAGCCGCAGTTTCCTCCTAATCTCTAACCGTTTCTCCTCCAGATCACTTTAAAATACAGCATTCAGAGCAGAATTCAGAGGGTCTGATACGTTTTCTGGTCTGCGCGACTCGATCACATGATGTACTCTGTGTGTGGTGTTCGTGTAGCGGCGGATCACGCGACGGTAACGTGAAACCAGACTTCATTCGCCCCGATGGAAACCATATTTAACTGTCTGAATCGTTCCCTATCCCCTATATAGTGCACTGTGTGCCGTTCACCATCTAGAAAACAGTAAATGTGAACAAGTGACTGATTTCAGCCGCAGCTTCAGCGTCAAAAAAACGCGGTC
This sequence comes from Rhinichthys klamathensis goyatoka, assembly GCF_029890125.1. NCBI lineage: Eukaryota > Metazoa > Chordata > Actinopteri > Cypriniformes > Leuciscidae > Rhinichthys > Rhinichthys klamathensis. The sequence goes on from NW_026606586.1 coordinate 527,773, forward strand.
CACTATCCCGTGACTCTTATTGGCCCTTATTAATTTTGTTGTAATCATTCTTTTCTTTAAGAATTTTACATTTTAACTCTTTCCCCACCATTGACAGAATTTTCCGGCTTTCCGTGTTTTCACTGTTGTACGGTAGGCGGCGCTATTACACCTCTTCTGATTAAAACACAGGCGAAGAAGAAGCAGAAACAAGCGAGAGCATATGTAAAATATCACGATCACCAACATTAAACAGCATATAAATCAAAACTGCCTAATGTTACAAAATGAAATGTCGTCGACATTAATGTTGATGGACTCCATCTGCGTTTCGATTATCGTTATGAATCCGATCCAGATGATTTTGAAAAAAAACAAGATTTTCTTCTTTTAATGAAACTTACCTACATGCAAGTGTTGATTAAAAACGACTGCATTAAGCTAGAATAAAACAGTTTTTTGTTTAAAAGCAGAGGGTCAGTTCTTTCTTTTGATATATTGCATGTTCAGATATTCATACAACAAAATATTCTGAAACTTTAGTAAAAATGATGGTGCTGGCTGCCAACATGTTTTTAAAACCGTGTCGGGGAAAGAGTTAATATGTCTTAAAGGAATAATAATGAAAATGTGAACAAAATCATCTGTTAAAACCCCTGACTGATGTTGTTTTAGTTTGCACATTACAGTGTCCCTGTAGTTTTTGATGAAATCGTTAGCAATATTTCAGCGAACTCATAAATATCAGTGTGTGAGATGCCAAGGAGAGCCGTGTGTGTGCCAGTGGTGTGGGTGTTACGGGGCAAAGCTGCTCGATGTAAATGAGTCTGAGTGTGTTTGTTTGTGCTGAGCTGCAGAATAATGTATGAAAGAGGAGGAGGAGTGATGAACAACAGGACATGTAGGAGTTCCTGATGAGAGAGACGGATGAGAGGTTGAAAGAGGGAAGGAGGAGGAGGTGTAATTGAATGTGGAGATGTAAGCCAGGGGTCTCTGTAGGGCTGAGTGGGTGGATCACCAAACGCACACACACACACACACACACACCAAATATAGACCGCAGAAACTATAGAGACTAACTAAAGAGAGAGAGCGAGAGCGAGACAAGAGGAGATAAGAGGAAAGACATGAGGAAAAAAGGACAAGAACAAAGGGGGAAATGAGCGAAGACTATGAGAGATGATATGTGACGAGAAGAAGTGAGATCATGAAAAGATGAGAAGAGACGAGAATGAGGCCAAATGAGACGAGACGAGAACAGAAGCGAAAATTAGCGAAAAGAAGAGAATGTCAAGTCAAGTCCTCCTCATTTATATAGCGCTTTTAACAATGTAGATCGCCTCGAAGCAGCTTTAGAGAGATAAACATATAATTTAAGGTAACAGAGATTGTTTTGGCTTTATAGCGGTTCTTGAATAATGTTATATTTCCAGCTAAAGTTAGTTTTGATTGATTCACTTCCGTCGAAATGATCATTTGTTATTAAATTAGGGGCCGCTAAGACGACACCGTTCTCTCTAAACAGACTTTAAATCCGAACCTGAGATAAACGCTGATGGCGTTCACATGCGCGTTAAGAATTGATTCTATAGTTTGAGTAATTCCCTACAAACCAAGCCTAAACAAACTACTCGTCTTGCCTATAAATTTGATACAGAATTTTATTTTATCACTTCGGGGTTGGTGCGCGAACCGAATTTCCACAACGCTTTATCTGTGGAATAGGGATCCTCCAGGGAGAGGCTATATTTGGCACTGGAATGAGAGATGATAGGTGACGAGAAGAAATTACATAATGAGGTGAGATGAGAAGAGAAGAAATTAGACAATGAAAGTTGAGAGAGAACAGAACAGACAAGAGAATGAGAAGAAAAGTTGTTTTTCTGTGATATTTTTAAACCACAGGCAAACGTTTCTGGTGTAAGTGTTCTTCAGCCTGTTGATTTTTGTTCATGATATTCAGCTACAATTAAATGTGTAAACCTTATTGGAATCGAAGTTAAGAATCGATAAGCAGAATCGTTAAAATTCAAACGATGCTCAACCGTAAAAATGAGCAAAGAGAAGAGATAATAAGGTGAGATAAAAGAGATGATATGGGATAATGAAAGGTGACGGAGAAGAGATGAGACAAGAGAATGAGAATTGAAAGAAGCGATGAGAGGAGGAGAAAGATAGAGAATACAGAAGAGAAGATGATAGAGAATGACAGTTGAGGAAAAAAGAGAAGAATTGAGAAGAAAACAATCAAATTTGAGAAAAAAAACAATGAATGATGAGAGAGAAAAGATGACGAGATGATGAAAAGAAGAAAAGATCATGAAAGTTGAGAAGAGATTAGACAAAAGAATGAAAAATGAGACCAAATGAGAAAAAAAGAGATTGAATGAGAGAAGAACAGAAGGGAAAATGAGAAAAGAGAATGAGAATTGAAACCAAATGAGAAGAAAAGCAAGGGATGAGACCAGAACAGAAAGGAGAATGAGAGATGAGGAGAAATTAGATAATGAAAGCTGAGAGAGAAGAGACACTGAGAAGATGAAAACAGAAGAGAAGATGACAGATAATGAAAGTTGAGAAGAGACTGAAGACCAAGAAAATGAAACCAAATGAGAAGAAGAGAAATTGAGACGAAACGAGAGAGGAAGAGATGAGATGCGATGAGAAAAGAAGAGGTAATGAAAGTTGAAAAAGACAAGAAACAGAAAGGAGAACGAAAGACAGACGAGATGAGTTGAGATGGAAGTGGAGAAAGAAGAGAGAGAAAGGAAAGATGAGACGAGATCAGAGGAGCTCATGAGGAGAAACACAAAAACAAAGGCTTGTTTTTGCATTTTACATTCAGCAAACATCCTTCTAATCAAGAACCCTTTCTTCCAACAACTCCTCGATGTGTCATTACAGGATCTCCAGAGGTTTCGGGAACCTTTAGAGGAGACGAACTGGAGCGCAGATAGGCCCGGTTCACTCCTGGTATTCAGATGCGTTTGGTCGATCGGGTCACTAGTGGACGGCACTAGATCCAGCTGTAAACGGGTCTAAAGCGCTTCGAGCTCGTCCACTCTCAGCACTTCCAGAGGAAGATGAACACACACTCGGCCGGATTGCTTTCGCAGTGTAAACGCTCATGTGAGCGAATGTGTTCGAACAGCCTCAAAAGACCGTCTTCTCTCCGTCTGCTGAACTAATGATGAACGTCACGAGAAGAGGTTATACAGACGGGATTTAAACTCTGGAGAACACAAGATCGGTTTGAAGATGAAAAACGTATCAAACACAATGTTCTCTCACCATTCCTGATTTCTAACACACACTCGCAGCGTTCGGCTGATCTTCGTCTGTCAGAGCAGGAACTAAAGCTGATGCTCTGTGTGTGTTTCAGTCGTTCAGTGCAAACAAGCTTATTTTGTGCATTAGATTGAAAGATCTGAAAAGCTCACACATTTCCCGCCCGTAGACCCTCCGCTCGAGGAAATCAGGACAGAAGTGGATGAAGAGACGGATTAAAACACCAGGAGTAAACGGGAATGTGTCTCTCGTCTACTTGTGATCCGATCGACCAAAACGCATCTTAATACCAGGAGTAAACAGGGCTTTAGAGACGTATAGGAGAGACGGAAAGGTCGGAAAAAGGGTGGAAGGACGCGCTGATGGACGAGGGGGGACGATGTCTAAATGTGGATGTGACAGGACACCCGAGACACGGATTCCTGAGGAGCAAAGTAGGAGACACAACAGGAGATTCAACTCCAAAGGGATCTGTTCTCCCACCAGAGAGATCGGATACGAAATATACAGTCAAACCAAAATGTATTCTGACACCTTCAACATGTCTCACATTATCACAGTTTATTCGCTATAGTTTAGAAAATGGTAGCCTAATAAAATGACAAGAACTCCGTTATTAAATCAGTTGATACTGTATTTCACTGGTTTTGTCCGTCCTTCTGTTAGACTCTCACAGATGAATTATGTTTGATAGCTGTCAGATGTTAAATTTAACTACACAATTAGATAATACCAGTTTAGCTCAACCGATTGCCAAGCAATGCTTCATGTTGTTCAGTCTGTGATGTAAAAATCCCGCATTAGCAATTAAAGAAAAAACACTTCAGCAAAACAAGGTCAGCTCAAAGTGTCTGAATCATTTTTGGCACCAAATTTGTATTATTTACTGGTAATTGGATATAATATGTCACAGTTTACTTTATTTTGCTATGCTCACGTATAAATGAACTATAGTGTCCTGCACCCACTAGTAAATAAATATCAAAAATGACATCTGGTGTCTGAATAATCTTTGGTTTGACTGTCTGCGCACACGCCTCACAAACGGCCATATTGTCCAAAAAAAGTTGCCTAAAAATGAAACAAAAGCGCTAATAAGCAGCCAATAAATGCAACCCTGAGCCTTTAAATACCAGCGCTTGGATGAGCAGCTGCCACTTCCACTCTGTTCATTTCCCAGCGTCCACCTGTCAGCGACATGAGTGTGTGTTTGTGTGGGGGTCGATCTTTAAACGTGAGGTAATGCGCTATCAGCATGAGGGGAGATGTCTGTCTTCTCCAAACCCTACCGGGACGGCTGGGGAAGCCCTTTAATAGGTGACCTTTCAAACCAAATTATGGCTGACCTCTCGGCTCAGAGCTGGACTGCTATTTTAGTTGGGTTGTGTTTAAAGAAAAACTATCGCATCAACACGTCAAATCTCCAAGTCACACTGAGAGTGAATGACTTGAAGTCAGTGTCTGGATTTTAAAATGAGTACATTTTTGATAGTCATCAGATTTTGCTGCACATTTGAATGCATACGATATATATAAAATCATAAATCATGATCAGAATGTAATCGTTATAATGAAAGGCCTGACAGTCATTATCAAAAAAAAAAAAAAGTTAGGAAAGAGCTAAACAGTGTTTTTCTTAAAAACTGGCTAAAGTTTGAATATTTTAATCTCATTGACCAATCAAAATCAAGTATTCCAGTAATCTGCCCAGTAACAACGCGTTGATAAGCTCAGTTGTTGACCTGTTCATTAAACTGTTCCTTTAAAAAGCTTTATAATGCGCTCATGTGCCAAATTGTGGTCAGTGTGAATACTGTACAGAACAACATTCACAAAGTCTGTATGAATGTAGTGGATAGGTCAAGCCAAACACACACTCACACAGACACACAATGTCTGCCTCTAGCATCACTTGCATCATTCTAACATTTTTAAATAAAGAAAAGACCATCAAAAGTCTGTCAAGGTTTTAACTAATGCTAACGTGACATAAAACTGAAAACACGATTTCACACAGACACAAACACACAGAGAGAGAGAGAGAGAGAGAGAGAGAGAGAGAGAGAGAGAGAGAGAGAGAGAGGTACACACACGCACAGGTATGCTGGTCTAATGCCTCTAGTGTAAAGGAATTATCACCTTACTAAAGCACGAACACCGACCTGGAAAAGCTCCTGGTAATTGTGGGTAAATAAAGTCTCACGCGCTGTATTAATAGCTTGTGGTTTGTGTGAACGGCTGCCGGTCATTCTCTCTCGGCGGAGGAGGTGATTGTTCGAGGAGGGAAAACAATGACGAGATCGCAAATCACGCCGCAGGAGACAAACGGTTCCCTCACTCACCTGACCTGCTAATCTTTCACACACACACACACACACACACACACACACACGGATCTATGCCTTTTATTTTGCATCATTATCTGAGAGATTCAATAAATAAAAGACCATCAAAAGTTCATCAGGGACTAAAGGTTTTAACTAATGCTGATATTTTAACTATGCTAACATAAAACTGAAAACACGATCATCCGCTTAGCAGACTTCATTAAATCCTTTCCCTCCACATTTTGCACAGATTTCAAACTAGTTTCATTTGAGTTTTCCATTAGCATTGTTAAGCTAACTGTGCAATGCATATAGGCCTATATTAGAGCAAACAAACAAACAAAAGACATCTTGTGTGAGACACTGCAAAACACTGAGCTAAGATTGGGCCCATTCACAACTAGAACGATAACTAAAAAGATAGATATGAGGATAACTATAGAAGCACACACTGCAGTTTTGTCATCCGCTTTAAATGCTGCTCCACTAATGTTTCAACAGCCAGATTAAAGTTGTGTCTTTCTTCTGAGTTTCTACATGTATTCAGGATCACTGCATGATGTTTATGTTGTTTACAAAGAAACCAAAGCCAAAAAACTGAGTGTCCCTGATGTCTTATCAGTGTGTTCTTGTTGGGACTCTGGGTGAATTATGTTAATGGCAATGGAAAATCTGAAATCATCTGAAAGGAATGACACGGCAGCCACCCAACACACACACACACACACACACACTCACGACATCTCACATTTCCACATGTATCGACTGTGGCAGCACTTATTAATTGGTTCACAGAAGTGTGACTGACGACCGCTGGATGAGACGTGAGAAAAGACTGTGTGTGTGTGTGAAAGAGTTTCCTTAACATAAGTTCTAAATTCATGACTGAATCTTTCTCACATACCGTGAGTTACTATGGCGACCTGATCTCCAGCATCTGACTGTGTTTTACTGCTTGTAACAGAGTGATTAGATCAGAGAATCTCATCACAGGTGAAGCTCAGAAACAAACATCACAAAGCATTACGTCTATAACAATCACTGTAAACAATCCGAACCGGCACATCATGTATGAAAAATCAATCCATCCATCCATCCATCCATCCATCCATCCATCCATCCATCCATCCATCCATCAACCCTATCCATCCATCTATCCATCCATCTATCTATCTATGTATCTGTCCATCCAACTTTCCATCCATCCATCTATCCATCCAACTAACTTTCCATCCATCCATCCAACTAACTTTCCATCCATCCATCCAACTAACTTTCCATCCATCCATCCAACTAACTTTCCATCCATCCATCCAACTAACTTTCCATCCATCCATCCATCCATCCATCCAACTAACTTTCCATCCATCCATCCATCCAACTAACTTTCCATCCATCCATCCATCCAACTAACTTTCCATCCATCCAACTAACTTTCCATCCAACTAACTTTCCATCCATCTATCTATCTATCTATCTATCTATCTATCTATCTATCTATCTATCTATCTATCTATCTATCTATCTATCTATCTATCTATCTATCTATCTATCTATCCATCTATCTATCTATCCATCTAACTTTGCATCCACCCATCCTTCCATCCATCCATCTAGTAATATGTACTGTACCTTGATATATTGTGTACATATATTGTTATCTATCAAAATATATAATATATCTCCTACAGGCAACTGAAGGAGCATCACACTAAAACTCTCAGTAATGAGTTGAGCAGATGGACACACACACACACACACACACAGCTCCTAGTAGACACCAGAGACCACATTACAGCTTATTCTTAAAATATCACCCATCACATCACACATACAGAAAGCACTGTAGAGAGAGCATGGCACGTAATGGTATAAGATGAACACTGTGGGACTGATTTACACTGACTCTTCATTGTTCTCCAACGGTACTTTAAACACACACCACCATGATACCGCATGAAAGTGTCCAAGAAAACATATAGTACCATTTTTGTAAGTAAAGCAAATGTTTATATATAACTGCATATGCATAAACCTATAAACACACATTTACAAACACTTGCGTGCGCGCACACACACACACACACACACACACACACACACACAAAGCCGCCATGAGGCCAGTGTGCTCCTCTGGTAGTTTATAGTTGCTGCCCTACATGGCCACCGCTTCTGGAATAGAACTGCCATCTGATCTGACCACACAATCTCTCCCTCGCTCTCCGAAACACTTTCTCTCAGGAAGAATAATACACAAATAATAAATGACACTAATACACAATAGGACCTGAAACTTACTGAAAAATGAGAGTCAGAATCGTTTTCTTTTTCGACAAATGATGAAATTGTTTTCCCTTTGAAATACACCATGTTACCAAATTAAGAGCATGGGTTAAACAATTATTTGTGTGATTGTTATTTCCCAGCCATAAATATATTTAAAATACATATTAATCTAACTTAAAAAATTAATAAAAACATAATTGTGTATGGCAAATGCAAACTGATTAATATCAGAAATAACAATGATTGCATGCATTATGTTTGCCTCTTCATTGTAAATAAATCCAGATGTTTGAGAGGTTGTTACATAACACACACATAAAACATTCCCACTGCACAAAACCTCACAATACTGAGAATATAAGATCTTCTTAAATATTTGGGTCAGTCGTTCTCTAAAAATAGATGGCACCTTTTCTCAGAAAAGGCATGAAATAATTTAGAAAACAAAAATAATATTTCCAATTTAGGAAAAAGTCAAAAACATACACTGTAAAAAATTATATAAACAATAAGTTATGACAACATACTAAGTTATACAAATCAGTTGAAATGACTTAAACATCCAAATTGATTGTACTTAAAAATTTAAGGCAGCAATTTATGTTTAACAGTATATGGTAAAAGTTAAATATCATGTTGTAAATAATAATATTAGTAGTAGCCTAAGCCATGGGGAAATATGATATTTTTTCTATGCAAATGTCGCCATAGTCTGAATCTGATACGAAACTCAAAATGTGCCAATGAATTTGAGCATGGAGAACGACTGCCATGTCCTTATGATATCTAACCCCTGACGATGAGATCAGAAGCAACGGAAACATTGTAACTCTACTCAGCTACAGAAGTAGAAGCAGCCCTCAAAAATGACTGGCAGAAAGAAGCGCCTTCACACCACCGATAACTCACGTCAACTTAAATTTGACCAGCAGTGACAGTGACTCCCCACATGAATACAACAGTTTGTTTGCAAATAAGGTTCTTGATCAGACTTTTGTGAAGGATATTTATAATTCACTTGGGCAATGAGGATGTGTAGGTATTGTTTACATCTTGATGCATGTCAAAGATCATTTGAAGGTCGGAGTATATATATATACTCCCCCCCCCCCCAACCCAACCCAACCAAACCAACCTTTTAATCAAATTCATTATCTTGATACATTTGCTCAGAAATTTCTTTTTAGTAGCCTAAGTTGTATTTTCCTCTAAATGAACATAAGGAAGAATGTGTAAATGGATTTGTTTATATAACAATATACAGTCACTGACAACATTTATATTGTTTTTCTTTTGTAGAGAAATTCTTTTTTTTTTGAGGGCTACTCGCATTGAAATGAAGTTTTAAAAACGTCTCTATCGTCATTTTTACTAACGAGATTAAACCAGAAATGCTGTGAAAATACAATGAGAGTCATTGCAAATTTAACCCGTTTTTAAGAGACTTAGGAGAAATGAAAAACAAAATAAGGGATCACCACAACACTCAAATATTGCTTAGCATTTACCTACAAAACATTAGCAAACAAATATACCATATTATCCTGTTCTACGCATAAAAAAAACAGAAACACACCCAGTTCTATAAGTTGCAACAACATCAGATGCACCTTCTTATGCTTAATAGAGCTAAAAGACAATATTTCAATCCTTAATAAAATAAAATCCCAGATGTATTTAGCAAGGACATGCTAATCTGGCTAAACATAACTGTGAAGTTGATAGTTTAGCCACATTAGCAATAGCTACAGCCAGCAACAACAAACTGTCGTCTTAAAACTTAGATTTAATTTAAATGTTGTAAAAACAAAAACAAAAAAAAACCTTCTACTTTTACAAATACGCTATGGGAGATTTCCCATAACTGCATGTCCCTCTAGATGGCACCACTAAGACGCTTTTCTCGGTTTCTTTCACTGATGGATGCTTAAGAGCTGCCGTTAGGATACCGGGCAGTGTGATGCTATTTAAAGACAGATTGTGAGAGCATTTAAATACAGAATTTACTAGTCATCAGCAGAACGACGCTTAGAAACAATTTGTCTATTTTCTGCTGCCTTTTGACAGATATCAGATGAAACAGCATGTTGACAATCGCTGTATTACTGGGGCTTCTGATATGTGCGCTAGAACAGGTGCAGAACCCCCACCCCCACGCGACCCCCATATTCGTTTCATTGCAAAATGATGCACTTTCTATATTTACGCTGTGATATCAGCTCCTTATGCTGATCCTACATGCCTGAGGATGTTTTAAAGACACTCTGCAAAGGCATTAAGTCTGAAACCCATCTGATCTGAAGCTTTTCTTCACTGCAATATCATCAAGTTAAAAGTTTTATAACCTTACTGTAATCAGACTTGCATCATTTATTCAGCTACATTTTTAAAAAAACATTTATATAGGTTATTTCTATGAAGACACAAAAAAAATTCACATAATCCAGGGGGCGCTAGTGGGCATGTTCTTATCTCCACAAGAGAAATAAAACATCTTGACTGAATGGCAAAAAGTGACTCTTAAAGGGATAGTTCATCCAAAATGGAAAATTGTGACAATTTACTCACCCTGTCGTTCAAAGCCCATAAGACTTCCGTTCATCTTCGGACACAAATTAAGATCTTTTTGATTAAATCTGAGAGATTTCTGTCCCTCCATTGACAGCTACGCAACTACCACTTTGACGCTTCAAAAAGTTCATAAAGAGATCGTAAAACCAATCCATGTGAATTAAACGGTTCAGTCCAAACTTTCTGAAAAGACTATCGCTTTATGTGATGAACAACATTTTTTTCAGGCTTTTTGAGGTGTCAAAGTTTCAGTTGCGTATCTGTCAGCGGATGGACAGAAAGCTCTCAGGATTTCAACTAAAAGATCTTCATTTGTGTTCCGATGATGCAGGAAAGTCTTACGGGATTGGAACGACATGAGGGTGAGTAAATAATGACAGAATTAAATTTTTTGTTGAACTACACCTTTAAATTACATTTTGTTAGTTGAGGGACAGAAAACAAGTATTGACACATGTAGCCCATTGATTTCTTCAGGTCTGAGGTGATGGCTATGCTACACCACCGTGGGCACCTTGAAAATGTGCGCTATTAAAATAGTGACAACTGACATGGTGCCGTTTTTGAGAGCTGTTGAATACAGAGGGAGCAACTGCACAGGCAAAGACGGCCTTAAGAATGGAGGGAGCGGAGGAGGAATACGGGAGATGGGGCGGCAAGGTTCAGGAGTATTTTTAGGGCATGTTTATTCACAGACTGAAATGAACCCTCCTTGCACTTCTCTTGCTCGCACACCATCTGTTGAAGTCTTTCAGCTTTGTCAGGTCTAGCCAACAAGTGTTTGTGAGACACCTTTATTGAGAGTACTGCACATGCAATTGCTTTTCTACATTATTATCAAGGTCTTTTCTTGCAAAAACATTTCTTCAATAAAATAGTTAAGACAGTTAATGGCCATGGCCTTATAAAAAAAATATACACATCGCCAGTGTAGTGACCATATTTAAAAAATAAAAAATCTCCCACTATAAGAACAAGTAAGCATCTGAAAATAAGGCAAATTGTGAATTAAAAGTGTCTATTTCTGTCTTAACAAATGTATCCTTGCCTGACACCACAAATCTGTGGTTTGCAGAGATCAATCAGTGGTTCTTGGCTGACGTCACCTCAGACAGTGGCACGAGCTCCCCTGACGGCTATTAAACGTCACCTGTCATTTCTGTCAGTCAGATGATCTTCAAAAAACTTAATCTACCCAACTTCTCTACCTTCACACACACAGGACGGGGTCACACTAAAGAGCGACGATTTAATCGTTTAAGGCACAGGTAGGTTTAAAAAGTAGTGTTTCCACAGAATGCGTTAAAAGTTTCGCGCGCTTTTCTGTGAGGCGATTTTACACCATTTTAAAAATTAAACGAATGACGGGGTCTATGTTCGTTATTGCGATTATGAACACGGGTTTATAGAATAATACACGAAGACCGAATAAAATTAGCTACACGCTGAATGAGGAGGGCGGGGATTTGGTAAGACAACACGAAGGAAAACTGTGAATGAAACCAACAGCTGTACATCATGTAAACTCGCTTGTCAGATCGAATCGACGTTAAATGTTCTTACATCGTATGTAAGTGTTGTACAGTAAGTTTAGTAGGCTACCAACCAGTCACTACAGCTATCCGTACTATGGTAAAATAAATAAAAACATAATAAATGAATACAGGATTTCCTTAAGGCAATTTAGTAAACTTTTCAGCATCTTCATTATTTTGAGACCATATTATTAACAATTACTGTTTTGACAGCATTTTAGCTAAAGCTGGTTTCCACAATTAAAGAAATATAATAAGGTAGAGCCTAATAAAGATGATGGCCTTAATTTACACCAAAACTACTATGCTACTATAAAATCATACAATGTAAACGGTGTAAAATCCTTTTAGAATTTTGTGATTTATTAATTTTCATTATATAAACGATAACTTGTATTTTCGTGGAATCTACGGTTACCATGGTAAAGTTATACAAATGTTAAATACAAAAAAGGTCCCCCTCAATGTGACATGATCATGTTTGAGTGATTTTCAGGACATCCCCATGAACATACCTTCCTCTGCTGTTTCTCCCAGGCAGGGTCCAGCAGAAGGTCCCTGTCCCAGCTGTCCTCCTGAATCATGTACTCTTCCGTAGTCATCATGTAGGTGTTGTTATACTGCACCTGTGTCTCAACAGTAGTCGCCATCTTTTACTCTTATCCCTCTAACCCCTTATATTAGAAGTTATGTCCCTTGAGCTTTAGGTTGTAAACTAACAATCCTGTCCGTGCGTTAGAGAAACCCCCGTTCAGTGTGTACTTGTATGACCGTGGAGGAAGAGGCCAGACTCCACTCGTCTGAGGTGCCTTTGTGGAGGTGCGAGCAGAACTTCTGCTGCCCAGTGCTCCTATCCTGGTCAAAAGTAACACACGTGACTGCACCCCAATAAATAAGAGAACTAGTCGAGTGGGTGTCGGGTTATGCAACCTAAAAGGTGTGAGAGGCGGGACACACTGTGAACTGGGACCAATTACTGGAGGCTCTTTTAGTGAAGGGCAGGGAAAGACCTCACACACGCCTACTGGTGCCCTCCACTTTGCTAAGAGCACCTGTTGTCCTTGGCTTTAGTCTTTATAATTATCCAAATAACAGTTCTGGGGCCAGTTTAAACGCATCCAGCTAACTATTATGCATTGAAAAAAAGTGCTCAGACAGTTCCCAGGCCTGTTCAGATCGTTTCCGCTGTAATAAAAAGTAATGTCTGTACCTTTGCTATATAATTACTATACACAGTTGTACTTCTATCTCATTCATATCAAACAAGTCTGTAATACGTTAGAAGACCAATTCAAAGGAAAAAAATTCTTATGGAAAAACTACTTCAGAAAATAACATTAAGAGATTGTTTTGCAAGCAATCATGTACTTCCTAAACAAGAAAATTAAATAATTATTTACAATAATGACAAGTAAATAAGCACAACATAACATATGCTGTCATAGTACTAGTTTATTGCAGTAAGCATGCGATGCCAATCAGTGTTCATGCAGAAGCTGGTGTAGGAGAGTACACTTTACCAGTCGCAAGGTTTTTGCAATATACACACATTAACAAGTCATGCACATATTCATTAGAAGTACGACCAGCTCATATCCTATCACCTGCAATAGAAATAATTCTCGTTTCATACATGTTATAAAAATGAGTATCCTTTACACTCAGTAGGGGTGTCCTTATAAAGGGATTAAAAAAAGATCCCTAAAAATAAAAAGGAAAAAAATGGGAAAAAAAAAGGAAAATACTGGAGCGGAGCTCTTTCTAAAAATAAATGGGACACAACCGCTAGAAGTTGTGTTATTGTTATCGTCCAGTTTGTGCAAGAAGGGTGACGATATCTGGGGAGAAAGTAGACGGAGAGAGCATTCTGTTATCCGTGGAAATTGTGGAGCGTATACCACGAGTCTAGAGTCAAAGAGACTTAAGCTGGAAGAGTATGTTGGAGAAGGTGAGGGATTCTTTTGATATTACAGAGCTGAGATCCTGAATGGAAGGTTCTTCTCAAACACCGATTGGTATATATCTGCCACAGACATCTGTCATCATTAACGAATGCCACAGACATCACAGAAATCTGTCAACCACAAATATCTGCATGTCAAATATCTTCATACCACTGACATAGGGAGTATCATGGTTACTCTGACTATGAATAACAGATATATCTTATTTCAGGTAATGGACAGTTCCTCATCCTCCAGAATAAGATCTAAAATTGAGGTAATCTAGTCCTTATTGAGGTAATCTAGTCCTCCCAAAGGTAAATAGCCACTATGGACTTACTTCCGTAGACACACAAAACAATGCAGATGTGTGCGACAATGGATGTGAAGATGCTACATGTCTTGGCATGGTTTGGTATAGGAAAGAAGAATCATCACCTCATGTGGCTGTAAAATCAAGAACAACAGCACCTTCTAGTGAGATGAACCAAACTTAACTATAATGCTCCCTCTGGAGGAAAGGTCCTGTAAGTAGCCCTCCGGCAACTCAGGTTCAGCAGTGGTTTTTCCCCCCATCTATTCTAAAGCCACTTGTTTTATAGGACATTCGCCTACCAGGATAGTAATCTAAATCTGTGCCACCTAATTATCGTACATTCAGCTATTTTAAACACAAACATCATATCAGACTCCCATTTAAACAGGTAACACAATATAGCTTTCAGATTAACATGTTTTTTAATCTGACAAAACATTTTTTGGGGTAAACCCTAACTATTTGGGATGACTTTGACTACTGTCAATCTAGGAGGCAAAAGCAGAGGTTTATTGTAAGAATGACTTGCTGGGTTTTGACTCAGCAATTTATCAAAGTCAAGCACTGCCCTCCAAGATAAGGCTCGCCAGTGTCACTGAGTTCAAATGAGAGTCTTGCGAATAAAATCTTGGCCAGTGCCTCGTGTCTAGTCACAGAGCTTTCGGGGATGCGTTCAAGCAGTGGTTAACACTGAACAAACGTAACAATTAGCACTGGGGATACGGCGAGGGCGGCGGCGAGCTGGGCGTCAACGGCGAGACGACTCGAGGAAGCCTGGGGGGGGCAGGGGTTAAATCAAATAAACAAACTAAAAGGCACATGGAAGAGGGCCAGGTGAGGTCGACGATATTGGAGGAACTCTTGAGCAAGGTCCACATCTGCCAAGCCTTTAATGACTCGCAAGCATTCACCTTTGTCACACACCTTTATCAGCCAACCTTACTTAAGCCACACTCATTTAAAGCAGCCTTTAATGCACTGACTAATAATTTCATTCATTCGACCACTTTTATCCACATTCTCTCCGAAGCTAAACCAACAGATCAATTATTAGAGCACCAAGCACCAAGCCATTACCGACACACTAACCACCGAAGCAGCAAATAGTCACCCCCGCCGCCACCCCTTTTGCCAGTGACAGATAGTAGTATAACACTGGTGTTTAGAGAAACCCATTGGCTACAGCAATGGTGACGAGAGGTGAGGAATCTACAAGAGGGGTGGGGTGGTGGTGAGGAGAAATACAGCGGATACACGGTCAGGCGCAAACGCTATCGGGGAGGACGACAGGTAGAAAGGGGGCGAGGCGCAGTGCGTTTACCTGAATGGAGTCAGAGAGACCTTCTCGTTCATTGCGCGACGCTAACTTTCTTCCCCCCAAACCAGCACTGCGTATGGTGTCCACAGTTCCTTAGGGACCTAGTTAAGTTGGAACAGTCACATCAGAAAGCGTTTGTTTTTTGAGGGGGGTTGAAACAAGAACAAAAAAAGAAACATGCACAATGGAAGCAGATGCGAGCGAAGCCTTGTGGGGGATATCTTGAATTACGTACAAATACCAGAAAAGGAATTGTAAAATGGTTTTAAAGTGTGGGTGCCTCCTGACACTCACACATGAACATGTTTTACAGTATGCTTGCGTCATAAAAGCATAGTCATCATCGTGCCACACTCCAGTTAAAGAAGCTGCATGGGACTATGGGTGGTTAAAAAGTACCAAAAGCTGGGCTGAAGATTTTGCTGCTCCTGGGAAAGGGGTTTGGGATGGTGTGTGCAGCTGGGGGGCGGGTATAGAGTGGGGTTGCCCCCAGACTTACCCCATCCATAGTGACAGGGGTGAGATTGGGATCAGTCTCTAGTCCTTTAGCTTCTTTTCGGGGCTCCGATTCATACGAGTCTGGTCGTTTCACAAAGGAAAAACAATCATGAAACATCAAAAGGCAAGAATAGCTAAAGCTCCAAGCAAAAGCTCTCGAGTTTCCTCTGTAAATGATCAGGCAGGCTCTTTATTTTTCGAAGGCGTGTTATAGTCAGTAAAGATCATGTACAGATCTTTAAGTCTTCTCTTCTGAGAACACTTGCGGCAAAAACAGTTACCGTAAACTACAAACATGAATGTCAATGCAAAACGTTTTCTAAGATCACATTCACACACTGGCATCCTCAGCACGTAGGTGCGAACAGGGGTACGGTAAACAAATGAAATACTGTCACTAAATGAGAGGCAGATGCAAAGAGAGATGGAGAGAGATGCAGTGAGGGTCATCTACAGAGTTGCAGCAGCGAAATGAGCAGGAAGACTGAAAGAAACTGATAGGAATCTCCCAATTTCATTTAATCCCAAATCACAGCACCACAGAAAATACAGCACTTTCGTGTAGCCTTAATCCAGTTTCACATTTTAAGACTACAGATAAAAAAAATAGCAAACTTGAATACATTTCACTACTAAGGCATATGAATCATAGGCCACTCATGATTTTGGCGGGTTTTTTTTTTTCTTCTAGAAAAAAGAGAATTTTGGCTATAAACAATCATTGTGGAAAAAAGCCACAAGAAAGAACATTTCGTCTTTCTTATAGCTGTAAACAAAAGTTAAAAATTAAGCAGAGTATTTCTCTTTAAAATGATACGCGAGTCCCTTGTCACTGTTTATAAAAACATGATAGCAATAATAAAAGACACTTACAAAAACAGATTCTACAATGCATCTTGGCAGTTAAGTTGGCGAGCATAGAGATGCTCCCATAAGACAGATCCCAGCTAAAGCTGACTAGCTAAACCTTCCTCTGATTGGCTGCCCATACATCACCATATCTACGGAAGTAGCTACATCAAAGTTGGAGGGGAGAGAAGTCACAGTGTCTTTCAGCTTTCAGGATGGGTGGACAGGGATGGAAGGGTGGGGTTAAAGGTCATCACTAAATTTTCTCCCATCTGAGGTGTAAGAGATGCGTATGTATGTGCATGTGGATCGAGGTCGCTTTCCTGTTCACATGTGCCTTCCTGTCGTGTCAACCAATGGAAAGCATACACGCTACACCAGTCCCAGAGAAAAACAAGAAACACACAAAGACATGTGAAATACTTTTCCAACCCTGGTCCTACACTTCACACACCTTTGGAGTAAACATACATTCAACTTATTTAAATGTTCTTGCAATGCATTGAAATCTAACATCTTAACTAAATGAGTGTGTAAACTGGTTCATATAACTATAATAATCAAGCATTATTTAAAAAGATCAAGTCCAGTATTCATTCATAGGCTACAAACACTTAATATAAAAGTTAAAAAGCATCATGGCTAGTGCCTAATCTACCCCTCAAAACTAACTGGCTATTAGATTGAAGGTTTCTTTAAACAGACAATGTGTTATATTGGTTTAGTGTGCAGGAATGAGAGCATGCAGTTTCCCTTTTCAAGCCCTGACTACACTGGGTGTGTGTGAGAGATCAGAACCAAGGTTAGAGACTCCAGTCTATAGTTAAAACTGACACAGCCACCGTCTTAAACCCAAGCGCACACGTCAAACATACACCTGTGGCTTCTTTCTGACACACACACACACGCAGCACAAGGAAAGGAGAGGCAGAGAGGACGTGGAGCACACTATCGGAAGGGTGTTTCAGGGGTGTGTAGGGCGAGTTCGGGGCGGCGGAGGAGGGGCTCCTTGTGCGACGGCGGTATCGGCGGTGGCTCATACACGCGAGGTGTTGCCATTGCGATGGCAGGCACGGAGGCGGCGGGCAGGACTGGCCTGAGGGACTCGAGCGTTGCCACCTGCTGAGTCGGGACACCGGGCAAAGCCTGCAGTGCGGACATTGCTGCAAGGTGGTTGGGAGGTGGATACGCATACTGGTATTGTTGGTATTGTTGGTATTGCTGGTATTGCTGCAGCTGCTGGTACTGCTGGTAGTATTCCGCGTAATATCTGTGAGAAATGGAGGAGAGAAAACACACATGCACATCCACGCAGACAGGAAAAGAGAGACAGAAATCATGCATATACAAACAAATGTATACACCATTAGACAGGGACAGACACAGAAACACATATACACACACACACACACACCACCGCTACTGTAAATCGGAACTAAAACAGCCAATATTTTGAAATGTACAAACTTGTGATGTAATTGTTTATTATAGCCGCGTTTCCACCGCAGGAACTTTCCCCAGGAATTAGGGACTTTGGGATGGTACTCGGTGTGTTTCCACCGCAGGAACAAGGGTCTAAATCAGGGATAGGCAAACGTCGATCCTGGAGTGCCGCTGTCCTGCAGAGTTTAGCTCCAACCCTTGATATAAACTCTCCTGCCTTTAGCATTAGTAATCCTGAAGACATTGATTAGCTTGCTCAGGTGTGTTTGATTAGGGTTGGAGCTAAACTCTGCAGGACAGTGGCACTCCAGGATCGACGTTGCCTATCCCTAGTCTAAATGAAGTTCTGGGTGAATATTTCTCGCTCCGAAAAGCCCTGCTTGCGAGGTAGTACTTTTTCAAAGTTCAGGAACCTTCAGGGGTGGGACTTGGGCACTGAACATGCCGCATTTTGATTAGTGTACTACTCCACGCAGCATTTTATTTCAATCACCATATTTTATCTGTTGCGGTGCGTGCAGGAACAGTTGTTTGCTATTCGAATCAACAATGGAGTTTAAAAAACATGACTGATGACGAGGTTCAGGCTTTATTAAGCTTTAAATCAGAGCGGGAACTGTAAAGTAGCGTGCAGTCCTACGTCACCAGACTAATTTCCCTAATCTTTACGGTACTTTAGACCGCGGTGGACACAGACAGCAACAGGTCTGGGGAAAAAAATGTTCCTGGGACAAATTTTTCCAGATATTTTCGGTGGAAACGCGGCTTATGTGTCTTTAATTGAAATCAACTCACCTGGCTACAGGGTCGTCCTCCTGTGCGGCGGCTTCTTCTCGACCTGCAGGTGTGGGCAACAAGGCTCTGCGCTTGGCCCTCTGGTACATAAATGGTTTCATAACAGGGTCAGGCAGAAGTGGGGCAGATCTTCGTAGTGGACTCCGGTCCCTCTCGCCAGACTTTGAGCTAGCCTGTTGCTGTTCAGCTAGCACTTGCTGTCCTTGTGCAAAGTAGTGTGCCCTTGCTGCCTCAAAGAAAGCTGCTGTGTCAGCTGCCCCAAGAGCCCCGTAAGCCGGGGACGTGCTGTAGAGAGCCGGTGCTACCGTATAAGCTTGGTTAACAGCAGTACCTCCTGGTACCTCCATGCTCGGCGCTGCAGTTAGAAACAATTGATTTGCCATGGCGGGCGTGTAAACCTGTTGACCGTATGCAGCGGCGGCTGCTGCGGCGGCTGCGACTGCTCCACTCGTCATCTGCCCATAGAAAGCTGGGTTAACGGAGCCATACATCTGTGCGGCAGCTGCGGCAGCACTGTTGTTGAGTGCCTGATTTGCAACTGTCCCACCGTAGAGCTGATTGGCAACCGTACCGTACACTTGACTAGCTAGTGCTCCGTAGACGGCTGGTGCCACCGCGGTTCCACCTTCGGCTCTTGCACCAGCAGCTGTAAGTCCAGTCAAAGCAGCATAGGTGGGGTCAAAGGTTGAGGTGTTGTATACCGAATTGTGGACGCTCTGTTGAACCTGTAGCGGGAGGCCGGCGGCGGCGGCAGCGGCGGCTGCTAACACGGCCGCTTGGCTCTGGTACTGCTCCAGGGTGGGCTTCCCAGCTGGGCATTCACCGGCATAGTGACCCTGTTTTCCGCAGCTCACACATGGGATTTTCCCAGTTGGTGCCTGTTTGCTTGGCTGAACTTTGGACAGCTCCACGGATAGTGGTCGTCCTTTGAAAGAGGTCCCGTGCAAAGCCTCAATAGCCTGCAGCGCATCTTCCTTGTTCTCCATGTGTACAAAAGCATAACCTAATAAAGGAGAAGACAGGAGTGTTATTATTCAGGATTACCCACACTTTAAATCAGGGGAAGCCAACCCAGCTCCTGAAGAGATACGTGATTTTTGAAAATCCGATTTTTGTGCATATCTGATTGAAAATCCGATCAGAATTAGCTAATGTGAAGAGCAATAGAAAATCACATGAAATGCAATTTTTACAAATCCGTTTCAAGCTACATCCATATGTGGTTTGAAATCCTATTCAAATCGCATTTCTGGAAATCCGTTTGAGTCTGACCACTCTGATCAGATTTTGCGTGGTTTATGCGACTCTCACGCCACGTAAAATGTAAACGTCAGACGTTGTTATAGGAAACATGCTGAAAGTCGCTGCCAAAACAATGCTGTGTTGTTGCAAAGTGCCGGACGAGCAGAAAATGACAATATAACGGAGACGACAGCGCGGAAGAAGCCTCAGAAGACGCATAGTCCAGTGCACAGCTACACATTTGCATGTTGTAAGATTTAAATAAGACAACATCTCTATTGCAAACACCTCCATGTTGCGGTTGTTGTTGTTTTTGGCGTATGCCTACCAACACAACGCCATAGAAATCAATGCAGATATTCCGGAAAACGAAAGTCAAACACAGGTCGGATCTGAACAGTTGCGATACACAATGTGGACATCTATAATTTTAGATCAGATTCCAATCAGATACACAAAGAATCGGATTTGGACTGACAGTGTGAAGTAGTCCTGAGCACCTCAGGTGTGTTTGCTTAGGGTTGTAGCTGAACTCTGTAAGATATAGTAGCCCTCCATGAGCAGGGTTGGGGGTCTGGGTTTTGCAACTACTCTCTTACCTTTCACCTTATCACACTCCAAAACTTTCCCAAAGGTCTGAAACAGCTCCTGGAGGTCTTCTGTGGTGCACATACTACTCAGATTACCCACAAACACCTTCGTCGAGTGGAGTGGGCGTCCTCGGGACTCTTCGACCACGAGGTTACGCCCTTTAAACTCTCGGCCATTGAGCTCCCGAATGGCACGTTCAGCAGCGCCCTCTCCTTGAAGGTGTACGAAAGCAAACTGCCTCAAAACGCTACAGCTAACAACCTGGCCGTATGACTCAAAGATGGCTGACAGTTCTTCTTGCGTGGTATCCAGGGCCAGATTCCCTACGAAGAGCTTAACCGTGTGGCCCTTTTCCATTGTGCTGAAATGAGTAAAAGACAAGGACATAAAAGCATGTGTAAGTACAATTTGAAAAGTGAGGGGTAAGTATTCCCTTAAAAAATGGGACAGTGACGACATCAGATATTAATTATTATTCCATTCACGGTCTTATAGTACTCTGAAATAAATACCATGATGTTTGTGATAGTGAATGATTATCATACTCAAGTGCTCCGTACAATACCAAGGTAATTCTATGGTAATGAAAATTAGCATAAAACTTTTGGCCGGTACGATAACCGACAATTCTTTATATTGGCCAACCGATAACTCATATATTGGCCAACTATGTAAATTTTATATAATTTTTGAGAGCCTGATTACAAAAACTCTTACCCTTAAATCCATGTCCCAAGCACACAATTATAATGATGTTCTCTTATGTAGCCTAGGCTATATGACAGACTTACTAAGTTAAGTTTAAGTTAAATTAAGTTTGCATGTTGCACTTAACTGTATTTTCCTCTTTGAAGTGATTCCAATCATATTTCAAGCAATTCAAAAACATAATGGTGAACAGCCGAAGTGTCTCAGCTGATGGAAATAATCAATTTTTTATCGGCTGTAAGATAAATCGGCCAAATTCTTTTATCGGGCCAATAAGGAAAAAAATAAATATGGACATTTATAAGCCGATACCGATATGGTGGCCGATATATAAGTGCATTTCTAATGGTAATACCATAGTTTTCAGACATGTCCCCAAAACAACAACAACAACAGTATCGTTTTGTACCTTATTGTTAGTATTATTTCCCATGAATTGGGGAAAACTTGTATAGATTTATACAGGTGGGGGGAGGGAATAATAGTTCCATAATGCTTAGTCCTTAGTGAAAACAACATCATGTGTTAATTCTATTGTTTGACGTGACAAAAGTCCTGAGTTACAGATGACTCCATGTTTGTCATAACAATATCTTAGAAGAAATACATATCACAATTAAATATAATCCTAACACATTAACAACATAACGTTTTTCAGCACACACGGAATATATCGATGAAACATTTATTCAGCATTTAATAAAAATAATTTGTTGCAGTTGCAGTCACAAAGCCACAGTAATCTGGTGACGCAGAGTAAACACGTTCACTTCCTCAATCCAACAGCTCACGGAACAAACACACACATAAACATCACACTAAAGGATCATTGTTTTCTTCTAACCCTGACACATCCTTCAAACCCGTTTTTAAATGTATAAATGAGTGAGAAACGCTGACTCGCCGTTCTCTTTATAGCACTCTGGCGTCAACAACACGAGTAGCGCGTGTCGACTGATTTACTGAATGTAACATTTCTGACACCAGATGTTTACAAAACACTCACAATCTCTTCCGTCATCAACACCACAAATGTCCGCGATGCAACTACATCGTTTTATATTTTCATTGTAAATGCATATTTCTATTCATTCTTTCAAAAAATAAATCTCTCTAGATGACTCATTTTGGGAGGATTTTTTTGGAGTGTCCCCGCGCCCCCCAAACCCCTTCGCGTTTCTCTATAAATCACACCGCGAGCTCAGATACATCATTCCGTGTTTCGTTGGCAATCGTTACCTATTGGTTCTATATGATGAATTATGGAATTGCTTTAAACATAAACAAATATAGAGAGGAAAAAAAATCTTCCATCTTACCTAAGCGGTGCGGGGTTTCAAAATGGTCGGTCCACTTCCGTTCTTTAGAAACGCTCTCATTCTTCAGCAGAGGACTGAGTGAGCGCGTGCTGATGCATACACACACACACACACACACACACACACTGCGCGTGCATCTCCATCGCATGCACACGATGCATCATTTTTATGTTTTCATTGTAAACAGGAATTTAACAAAACTTAACTCACAGCAAGCGGAGACATTGCAAAAAAGCACTTTAAATGCACCATACAAACCACAGAATTTTTTTTTAGTTTAGTTAAATTCTCTGAATCTGATATGCATGCACGGTGAGCAACTTTGGATTGTTTTTTCATAAATAAGAATAGAGTCAGTTTTTGTATACCACAATACATGAATGATTTGGGCTTATTTTGGGCAAAACATGCTTGTTTTTTATTGGGATCAAATATGTAAAATAAAAAAAATAATCACAGCACTTTTGTCCGTTTTTTTTAGTGGGAACATTATTAAACGTGCTTTATATATTTGTTTTATTTTTTCTCTATCTGTACAACAATAGTAAAAAAAACCCACACATTACAAACAATACAACAATTAATAAATTAAGACACTTTAGGTCAGTTAGCCAATGGGAAATTCATTTTAAAGTGATTATTACAGAAGTGCTGAAGATTTTTTTGAAAATGCTTACAAATCGCCCCCATTGAAACACATTTAAGTTTTTTTTTAATCACTCATCGTATAAAAATATTTTGTTTAAAGTTTGATTTTGAAGTTCCAGCAGCTGTGTGTAAAATCAGACAAACTAAAGCGTAACGGAATGAATTATAAAATTCAGCTCTACATCTACATAGTTACACATGGTTTGATTTCTGTATTTGTGGCATCAGAATCTCATCTCAACCTGAACATACATTCATGACAGCTTCAGACAGGCACGTGTTTGGTCTCTTCCATATATCTGTGCTTGATGTCCATCTGTATGTGTGTGAAGGTGGCATGCTCGACCCACTACAGATGAGCTGCCGGCGCGTCAGTGACTCTCCGTCCTCTCCCAGCGATGGGCCGATCTCTCTCCTCCCACAGGGTCACACCATCACAGGCACAAATCTGTTTAGCGTTCTGAAACAAGCCGGCCGATCGAGCGATGATTCCACACGCCAGCCTGAGACCGGAGCGAGAGAGCGGACATTAAGCAAACACACACACACAGTCCACTGAAGAACATGAAAGACAAGGGCATTAGCTCCGCACAGAGTGGGATTTGAGGAAATACCTTCACTTAAAGGGATAGTTTACCCAAAAATGAAGACAAAATGCACCCTGTTGAACACAAAAGAAAATATTTTGAAGAATATTGGTAACCAAAGGGGGAAAAATGAGGCCACATTCACATTCCTCGAAATGTCTTTTTTGTGTTCAGGAGAAGACAGAAACTCACACAGGATTGGAACAACATGAGCGCGAGTAAATGATATAGAATTTACATTTTTGGGTGAACTGTCCCTTTAAATCAGCTTATTTTACATTAGAAGTGTTTTATCTTTATTTTAAATCTCTGTCATCATGTTTTTCTCTGGATAGATCAGCAGACACAAGAACCCAATATTAGTTACATTACTAATAAGTCTGACAGTTAAGAGCTAGACATTTTTTGTTTTGTTTATATTGTCAGTCCATATAATAAAGTAATAAAATCCTTGTCAATCAAATGCAATTTCGCAGGTTTCTTACGACATAAGTATATTCAACTTAATCCACATACATCCAGTACATTTGAGTGATTATATATAGCAAATCTCAACAGTTTGATTGTTTATATCGTCGTAAAACTCGCCCAGTTGGATATATAAGTACATCCATATATCCAGAAACACGATCTCATCAACATTAACAGCATGATTGTGTGTAACACTGCTCTGAAACAGTGTGTGTTGTGAAAAGTGCTACACAAATAAAACTGACCTGTCTCCCGAGTTTCCTGTTATTTTGGACAGCGGGTGATTCCCGCGGCCCAGATCATCCTCCCCAGAATCCACCACCAGAGATCGGCCAATCACGTCCCACACCTGCCCAACAGAGCAGGAGAAACATGTGACATCATCACAGCACGAACACGCGCCAAACGCAAGTATACACTGGCTTTGGGAAATTAGTGCATGCGTATTTTTAGATGACACTGAATGATATAAGAGTTGAAAAGGAGATGTAGCCATGAAACAGAAGGTCAGTGTAATTAACAATAACAGAGACTTTAGATAATCTGAACACACAGATAGATAGTTCATGAACACACACATCTGACTGCTTACACCGGACTGTGTTTGGAGAGCGCAGCTGTGTTACCTTTATCTGAGAGTCTTCTAGCCGGAACGAAGCTCTTCCGTCGGGATCTGCCGTCACGTTTCCCAGATCGCCCACATGCTGGAGCACACACACACAGTCACAGCGTTAAACACACACATCTATAGTGCTTATTTCCTGAGTCAATGTAAATATACAAATAAAACAATACAAATATATAATGAAAATACTAAATTCTGTTATTGCTTCTTAATTTTTTAAAATAAATATTATATATAATACATTTGTTATTAATACATAAACAAATGTATATAATAAAAATATACATTATATAATACAAAAATAATATATATAATACATAATATATTTTATAATATTTAAAATAAAAATAAATGTAAATTATATTTATATAAATAAGTATAATATATTTATATAAGTATATTTATACTTATTTATAAATTGATTTAAATGACAAAATAAAATGTGTAATTATTTAAAAATATATATTTTTAAGCATTAAGCATCAATTTTTAATTAATGCTTTTTCTACACAGAATTACCATAGTTTGAATATTTAAATATATAAATATATATATAAAAACAAATATAAAATATATCAAAATAAATAAGTAAATGAATAAATAATAATAACAACAACAATATAAATAAGTCATTAAAAACACATACTTATTAATAAATACATTAATAAAATGCATATAATAATAAATCATTTGCTGCTTCTACTACAGTATTACCATAGTTTTAGGACATTTTGAACACCGTAAAACACCACTTAGATACCCTATACAGAATACACCGGGGCTAGTTGTCAACTTCATAAACGATCTGGTTTATTAAAAACGAATAAAAAACAACATTCATTAACTATAAGGTTGGCATAAGGTGTGAACAAGTGTAGAATGTGTTCAATAATCTTC
This sequence comes from Rhinichthys klamathensis goyatoka, assembly GCF_029890125.1. Taxonomy (NCBI): domain Eukaryota; kingdom Metazoa; phylum Chordata; class Actinopteri; order Cypriniformes; family Leuciscidae; genus Rhinichthys; species Rhinichthys klamathensis. The sequence goes on from NW_026606586.1 coordinate 554,009, forward strand.
TTTCTGGGCGAGTATTAGAAATCTTGAAGGCTTGTGTGTGTCCAGAAGCTAATATGAAGTACATGTACCCTGTCTGCGTCCTGAGGAGCTCCATGGTGTTTCCGGAACGGGTTGAAGTGATCTCCACAGCTGAAGGACACACAGCACACATATGATCATGATTAACCCATCCTAACCAACACAGACTGCCATGTGATCTAAAGGTGAAAGGTCAAGGGTCGCGATACCTCCTGCAATCCTGTGTGAGGTCGCCGAGCTCGTGCACATGCAGGCCGTGCGCTCCTGGCTTCAGTCCGTCAATCGTCCCGTCAATCAAACAGCGTTCCTGTGACAACTGCAGGAACCGGACCACGCCCTGCACAAGCCCCGCCCCCCTGACCATCGCCACGGCAGCGCCCAGGTCTGACAACAACAACACACACAGATAACCAATCAGAGACCTCTACTTAAACAAATTCAGAACTTGTTTACAGCCATGACTGAAGTAGAACAGATACAGATAATATTAGGAGAGGGACAGATGATGTGTGTGTGTGTCCCAGCCCGAGAGACAGCAGGTGAATGTGTGTGTAATGTCTGACCTCAGTGTGTTTCCCTACTGTCCACCACAGTGACCCTCAGTAATGTGTGTGTGTGTATGTTAAAACACTGTGGTATCAAATGCTCACACGTGTTCTAATTTGTTACACTGTACACTATTATTAAATGTATTCCAAGCTTGGGCAATATTGTATTATTTACAGTCATGCCAATAAAGCATTTTTGAATTTGAATTTGATAACAAGCATTAGGCCCGTTTCACACTTGTTCACAATCTTCCGGTCTCTCTCTTGAATCAAACACAGAAGCGAGTTAAACTGCAGTTCATCGACTGGCCACTAGAGACCGGCTGCAAAAGAGAGTCAATCCCATAGACTCCCATGTTAAAATGTCCAACTTTACAGCAGAAAAAAATGTGTTTACAGACTGGCGTTTTGGTCTATATAGCTAATTTTGCCCTTCATGACAACTGTGAGGGGGGATTTTTTTCTATAACGCATCCGTTTAAATTATATTAAGCCTTAAAGTTCTGCATAATTAAGGGCGTGGCCACTTGAATGACAGGTGGATTGCCGCTGATGTCACTACTCGCTGTTTGTCTGCTGTCTGTTAGCGTCACGTCACCTCGGCTAATCGCCTCTTCGCCATAGACAGTATAAGAAGTGGACAGAGCCATCTCATTGGAACTCAGTTGAGACAGTTGAAGCCCATTTTTAGCGATTTCTGAGCACTTCCGTTCCTGACGCGCAGACTCAAACCGACTCAAACTAAGCTTGATGACGTGAGCAACCTGTCTGACAGACGTTAATCTTCTAGTAGCTGTGCGTGAAAATTGCCAACGTTAATCTTGCAGAGACGGGGAACTTGAGCAAAGAGTTCTTTGGCGTGAGTGAGCAGGAGTAAGTATTCCGTTGCTTTTATGGACTCATTATCTATGGGCTTCTCCCTTGACGGGACGTCCCCCCGATTGCCTGCGAGCTTCTCCTCCTGTCCTTACGGTAATTTCTGTACAGCGCGACAGAGAGTCGAGTGGTTATGACGCAATCGTTAGCCTATTTTTACTAAAACTGTTTCTACGGGGCCATAATGTAACATAGAAGGTAATGGAGCCCTTTATACATTGTCGTGTTTCTTTAGAAATAAATAATGGACAAATGGAGTCTTTAAAAGCCTCAGATGTAAAGTTATTCGCTGTCAAAGTGACGCCAAAATGAATGGGAGTCAATGGAAATGCTAACGCAAGTGAAGTTCTGCTACAACATGGCTTCAACTTCCGGTCGATGGATTACCCCCTTGCTCTTTGCCCATTTTCATTTATCCGGGAGTGACGCGCTGCCAAGATGGCGACGGCCGGCTCCGCCCACTTTAGGCTTCAACAATGCTCTTTAGAAACCTACGGGTGACGCTACGGACACTACGTCCATATGTGTTTACAGTCTATGGGTCTCACTGTGCTTTGACACTAACAGTGTTTCGGTTCACACCTGATTCTGAGCTGCCCATTCCCTTCAGCACTGCCCGTCTGCCTGTGCTCTCTATCAGAGTCTGGACCTGTGAAGACGTCAGCGCCGTTTCAACCAGAACCTCCTCCTTACCCAGGTTTACCTGCACCGACTGCACTCCTAAACACACACACACACATGAATGAGATAATAGCTCATGACACAGAAAAGTGTTTCATGTTGTGCTGGACTCACCCGGTTCTTTCTCCAAAACGCCCTTTACTGCATTAACACAGCTGTCACATGACATCTGCACCGCAAACTCAAGCTGTGCAAAAAGGAAATTAATGTGGATATTAATATTTATTATACAGTATATTACATGTATGTGTATTATGTATATATATATTAGTGCTGTCAAATCACAATTAATCACATCTAGCATAAAAGTTAATATAATGTGTTTATATATATAAAATATACACACACACACACATATATAAAATACACAGACACACACACACACACACACACATATATATATATATATATATATATATATATTTATATTTATATATATAAATGTATACATACATACACACACGTAAACACGCTATTTAAACAAACTTTTATGTTAGATGCAATTTGCGATTAATCGATTTGACAGCACTAATATAGCATGAATGACGAAAAGCATGGATGAGTTATGTATGATGTTTAGCATGTCACACTGCAGAATACTGTCATGTCAGACATTAAAAATCATAATTATGTGATATAATATTCCAGAATGTGTTTGGCAGTTTCATAAGTCGAAATAAAAAATAAAGTATAATAAAACTACAACAGCATGCAAAAACGAAGAGGTAAATAACTGCGCAAGCCATGAAAGATAACACGTTATGGAAACTGTGATAACATCATTAATATGAACGTAAATTTGACTTGAAAGAAAGACGTTTTTATACAGTTGGCCTGCTGATATTCTTATTTTTCAAATAATTTCAATTTAACATAACTTCATATTTAATAAATGTAATTTAAGCCCTAAATAATTGTGATTACAGTAATTATTTTCAAAATAATTAATCTTAAAGTCATTATTCTCACCTTCGCTGTTCTGTTTGTGTCCATCTCTCGCACGCTGATAATGACGTATGCGGAAGTTCCGCGTTCAGAAACGTAATAAAATAAAAGTCCTTTTAAGGAAACACAAAATGCCTATAACACAATAAGAGTCCCAGATGAACACGTGGGAGAGGCTCTAATAATTTTGGATTAGCTTTGATTAAACAAACATTTAACCGAATATAAATAAATAAAATATCAACAAACTAACCAAAAACTTTAGCATTCTTGTAATTCTTTTTGTTATGATGGTTAGAGCCAGAAATAAATCAGAAGTGTTTTCATTTATTCTAATTGAATGATTTTCAGGATGTGTGTTGGGTGCAAATAATCCTCAACATGATACTTACAGTATACGAGATCAGAAACAAACCCCAAGGTTAGTATTTTCTTATTTTATTGAAAAATATCTCAAACACCAAAATAATTGGATGTACACCACAGTAGATTCACAGAGTTGTTCGTATAATACAATATTCACAGTTATATTCATATAAAATCTACACGTCTGTTTTCTGTTCTTCATGTGCTGCTATTGTTAAATGTTCTGGGAAACTGAGGCCTTTCTCCAGGGCGTAGGATCTCCAGCGCTCGTCGTCCGCCTCGTGAGTGAGATAGCGATACCCCATCCCCTGCTCGAACCCACGCAGGTCACACCACATCTGGAAGTTCTGCGGGACACACGGACAACATGTGCATACATGATACTGCGTTCATCTGTCCATCCAGTCAGTGCTCTGAAATCTGACTTCAGCGGTTTTAGCCAATTAAACATGCCAGTAAAATATCATTGGATTTGGTTGATTGTTTAAGAAGGTCACCAGACCTTAAACCAGGGATGACCCATGGCTTTGCCAACGCTGAACCTGCGTCTCACCACCACCTGCAGCAGGTTATTGATCAGATTCACCGCTGAGAGAGAGAGAGAGAGAGAGAGAGAGAGAGAGAGAGAGAGAGAGAGAGAGAGAGAGAGAGAGAGATTAACAGAAAGAAGGAAAGTAACCCCTCATTTACGTGTCACACTTGTGATCCTCGGCAGTCAGAAGACACTGAAGACAATAAGAGTGAGTATTTGTTAAAAAAGAAATGAATGTAGCTTACTATATTTATATTTATACTTTAATATTTTGTATTTTGAGTGGATTTCATGGTCCTGGACGATATTCACCTCTAAACTGTGCACTGTTTATTGTATTATTAATTGTATTAATACAGTGTTATAAAATAGAGCAAAAGGTATTTAACATCCAAATCATGGAAGACAGATTGGTGTCAACTGGTCGGAGAAATAAAGAAAATCATATGTTTTACAAAATATAATAGTGCTGTCAAACCGATTATTCGCGATTAATCGCATCTAACATAAAAGTTTGAAAGTTTAGAGTATCATTTCATAAGAATAAAAAAAAAAAATCATATTTCAATGTTAATAAAAAACCCAATTAAAGGTATAGTTCACCCAAAAATGAAATTTCTGTCATCCTTTACTCACCCTCATTGCCGTTAAAGCCTAAAAGTATATGTGTAATAAATTTTCCACGTTGAATCAAATATATTTTTTCTAAAGCTACTTTTTGTAACGTCTATTTGATGGTGTTCTCATTCAACACAATAATGACTTTAAATGATCTTTTGGGGGTCATTTTTCAGCCAAATTTGGTGTGCGATTAATTAGATTAAATAATCACCACATCATGTAATTAATAACATTAATAACATCAATAACATTAAACATTTTAACCACAGAGAGTCAGGACAATATATATTAACAAACTTTTATGGTGCGATTAATCACGATTAATCGATTTGACAGCACATATTTTTAAAATACATGAGAGTAAGTAAGTGATAACCAGATCAGAGACCACTATTACCCCAAAATTAATAGCATATTTCCACAATTTAACACCTGTAATCCAACGCTAAAACTCTGATATAGCTGCACAATTTTTTATCATCTTGCCACATCTTTATTTTATTTATTAAAGGATTAGTTCACTTTTAAAAAAACGTTTGCTGATAATTTACTCACCCCCATGTCATCCAAGATGTCCATGTTTTTCTTTCTTCAGTCGAAAAGAAATGAAGGTTTTTGATGAAAACATTCCAGAATTTTTCTCCATATAATGCACTTTGCTGGGCACCAAACGGTTCAAGGTCCAAAAGACAGTTTCAGTGCAAACTGCAAACTGTTCAAATGGTTTTAAACGACACCAGACGATGAATAAGGGTCTTATCAAGCGAAACGATCGCTCATTTAAAAAAAAAAAAAAAAGTTTAAGTTATATAAGCTCACATGCTCGCGTCGCTCTGTTCTGTGTGACTCTCCTGTTCGAACTCGTTCATCAAAATGAACAAATCTTTTTCCGAGTCATTTGATTCATTTAACGACCGAAATGAACGAATTGACTCGGAAAAAGATTTGTTCATTTTGATGACCGTTTGGTGCCCAGCAAAGTGCATTATATGGAGAAAAATCCTGGAATGTTTTCATCAAAAACCTTAATTTCTTTTCGACTGAAGAAAGAAAGACATGGACATCTTGGATGACATGGGGGTGAGTAAATTATCAGCAAAAGTTTTTTTAAAAGTGAACTAATCCTTTAATCTTTGTTTATTTTGTTATTATAGTTTTATGCTATCAGTATTATTATTTTGTGTACTAAATGTTCTAAATCCTTTTCTATGTTGTTTTGATGCTTTGGCAATACAAAATGTATTTTTTTGTCATGCCAATAAAGCTTTCTGAATTGATAACAGAGTCGTTGGTGGACTATCCCAGCAATCCCCTGTAAAGAGCCATTCGCCCCGCCGCCTCTCACCCTCCAGGGAGATGAGGGACCACGGCTGCCGCGGATACATGAACGAGGCGTTCGTGATCTGCTGATTGATGTCCTCGTCCTCGTTGAAAGGGAACGTCCCGCTCAGACTGACGTATAAGATCACCCCCACGGCCCACATGTCCAGAGAGCGGTTGTAACCGTGACTCCTGATGACCTCGGGCGCCAGATACGCAGGGGTCCCGACCACCGAGCGCCGGAACGACTTCTCTCCGATGATGCGAGCGAAACCAAAGTCACACAGTTTGACCTGAAACAGAGACCATCATCACATTTGGGACTTCTGGATAGCAAATGACCACATTTATCAGATGCTTTTATGCATGCATTTGATTTCTGCATTGCTTGTTTGAGCTGTTATAAAGCAATATCTGAATATGCGACTCTACTCAAAATAATTGAAATTCCCATGAGGGTCTCAGACCTGAGGAAACGGTTCGGGTGACGCCAGAAGCACATTTTCTGGTTTCAGGTCACAGTGTGCGATGTGCCTCAGGTGCAGGTACCTCAGAGCCTCCAAAACCTTCAACAACACATACACAGGTCAGAGAGGACAGACAGAGCTTGTGCATGAAGGCAGAACAACACTTCTTTAGTCTTCATTGATTTACACTCTTAAAAATAATGGGCTTTTCACAGCGACGCCACAAAACCACCATTTTTGGCTCCTCAAAGTTTGTACTTCAGTTTTCTTAGTGTGAAGAGCATTCTAGAAACCTCTTTCCACTATAAAGAGCATTTTGTCTATCTATCTATCTTTAATCACCAAACTGACATATTTAAACGTTTTTTGCGTTAAAAAAAATCCCCATGCCTTGAAATAGCTTGAATGTAACTCGACACCCTTGCTTCATTTAGTATACGCGGTTCTATGAATATGCAAATGAGCCCCGCCTCCACTCACTCACTCAGCTCAGAGATCCACTGGTTGGCGATCACACGTTGATCTGATTGGTTACAAGGTCGTGTGTGACATCAGAAACACCAGCGATTTCACACTGTGTTTTTGAGACTGTCTTTGGTTCACTGCAGTTTTAAGCAGAAAATACTCAGCAATGCTGTCAACTTATGAATTTGCACATGGTTTGTCTTAAAGCACATTAAAAACACCACATAGACATATAAACAACATTAAAAGCTGGATTTTCACCACAGGGGGACTTTAAATGATATTCATGGAACCATTGAAGAACCTTTATTTTTAATATTGTAATGCATTTAAAAAACACCTGTTCCACTCCTGGGTCTGTTTGGACCCGGTGGAGCGTAAGGTTATAAATTAATATTTTTTAACTAAATCCATATTGTATCTGATCAGTACCTTCTCATTAATTAGTGATGTTTTTATCATGCTATTACTTAATTTACCACCTTTTTATTAATAACACAATTGCAAATTCAAATTCTTTGAAATAAAAAAAACCCACACAAGTAAAATAGGAAAAAACAGGGTGATGCAAGAAAATATTTATTTTTATCTATATTTATGAGAAATTTTCTTTGAATATATCATTTTATGAAATCTATAAGACCATATAATATGAGAAATACCAGGATGAATTTGATGGATTTAATTAAATTCATTTGAACTTGTAACTCATGACTGCTGATAACAAAGTGTGTAACAATTTAGTTTAAATGGTCATATTTATTTTTAAAAATCTGAAAAAATATGTGTATTTTGTCAGTCTTAACACATATCCAAAGTTTATTTTTGTACTAAAAACTACGGATTTTGTCAAAAAATTCTAATTTTGTTCCTCTTCCAAGTCAAAACTACCCCGAATGCAATAGGACGGGTAAGATCTATATGAAGTGGATAAACGAATCAGTGTTTGAGCGAATCAATGGGGGGAACTAATGATTCAACGACTCATTCATGAAGAGAGACATTTAAATAATTCCTAAATGAATCAGCTGTTTGAACTGATCAATGAGTGAATGACTCACTAACTTACTCATTTAGACATTTACCGTTTTCTTTTATAAATTAATAATAATAATAATAATAATTCATTACATTTATAATATAGTGCTTTTCTCGGCACTCAAAGCGCTTTACATAGAAGCATTGATCTCCTCAACCACCACCAATGTGCAGCCATAGTGCGCCAGAACACACACACACACACACACACACACACACACACACACACACACACACACACACACACACACACACACACACACACACACACAAGCTTACTGGTGGAGAGGAGACATATTAGAGTGATTTCTGAAGGATCATGTGACTCTGAAGACTGGAGTAATGATGCTAAAAATACAGCTTTGATCACAGGAATAAATTACAGTCTACTATATTAAATTAGAAACAGTTCTTTTAAATTGCAACATATTTCAGAATATTAATGTATTTTACTGTATTTTTCGATCAAATAAATGCAGCCGTGGTGAGCAGAGGAGAATAAAATAACCATCTGGCAACGTAGAAAATAGAAATATTAGCTATTAAGTAAAACCTAGAAGACATCAAGGAACTTTAGCAATTGGTTCCCCCCAAACATGTAGTAAGTACTATGTA
>NW_026606586.1:567500-622500 GCF_029890125.1 Rhinichthys klamathensis goyatoka
CACACACACACACACACACACACACCTGTTTAACACACTGGCCTGTTTAATCTGCTCTCAGACTCGCGTGAACATCTCTGAGCGTTTCTTCCTGTGTTTGTGTCTTCCCGTGGGTCGCTCTTGGGCTCGGTTTGCTACACACTCACGCCTGTTCTCGGGTTGCGAGTTGCTTTGTCTCTACTGTTGTGTTTGCTGGTGATGACCCTGATGGCACGAGCAAGTTTCTGAAGCCTGATTGCAGAGGGGAACACTTACGTGACAGGAGTCTGCAGCGTCATCATCATCTGCTCCGCTGGCGGAGGGTCTTTATACCGCAGCTCCTCATACAGAGCGTTCACCGACACCGCGCTCTCCTCCGGATCCGGACTCGCCTCTGAAAAATCAGTTCACATTTATTTGTACAGCGCTTTTCACAATACACATCACTTCAAAGCAGCTTTACAGAAAATGTCCATAGTACAATTTACAGTGATCTGTTATCAGAGGGAACTGTCTAAGTTATGCATTTCAGAAATGTACATGTACAAAATTACAGTTGGCGAAAAATGTATTAATTTAAACAATGTAATCATTTAATGCAGAAACAATGAGCTCATTTAAGTCATGAATACTTGTACATAACAATGACATTTAAAGAAATGAAGCATTGATCACACGCATGATCCTTCACAAATTATAAATGTCTTTACTGTCACTTTTGATTAATTGAATGCATCTTTGTTGAAAATAAGTATTAATTTCATACTGACTAGTCTATATATTTCATTATCTTAAGCACATTAACTTTTGGATAAAAAAACTTACTTTACACACAATTTTCCATGTTAATATTGATTTTCAAACATTTTATCAGTACCAAAAGTATCAAAAGTACAAAAAGTATCAAACATCCCTTGATAAAAACAATTATATATATATATTTTAAATTTGTCAAGTGTTTATCCATCATGCATTTTTACACTGCCTTTAATTTATGTTACTTTACATGAAAATACTACATTACAGTAACTACATAAATAAATATGAGTAACACTTTATTTCAGTGTCCTTGTTACATGTACTTACCATAGTATTAACAGTAAATTATGCATAATTACATGCAACTAACCCTCAACCAAACCCTAACCCTAGAGTAAGTACATGTAGTTAATTAATATTACTCAGTACTTAAATATATAATTACACTGTAACAATGACACCTTAAAATAAAGTGTAACCTAAATATGATTTCCAAATGAAAAATGTAGGTAACACTTTATTTTATGGTGTCCTTGTTACGCGTGTTACATGTAGTTGCTGTAGTAATAACTATAAATTATGCATAATTACATGCAACCAACCGTAATCAAGCACATGTAGTTACTTAATATTACTCAGTGCTTAAATGCATAATTACACTGTAACAAAGACACCTTAAAATAAAGTGTAAGCAAAATATCTCTATTATGGGAGACAAAAAACAAACGTATAATTGCCCAAGTGACCTAGAAATGTTTTGACCGGTAAATCACACTGACCTTCTCCGTTTGCTCTCTCCCCCCGACACTCAGGAGGAACGAGAGACTCGCACCGCCGATGACAGTTAAACTTACAGTCTGGAGAGAAACGAACAAACATATTATTGCTCAGAAGACGTAATGAAGTTCTCAGTATATATCAAGGTTGACTTGACTTGAAGGCAACGATTTTAAACGTTTCTTTAACGTCTCGACAAATCAAAGCTCAGTTTGAGATCTCTTCGGAAACTCGTGTGAGATTACCTTTAACCAGGACAAACTAATCGGATTTCTCACTGCTGTATAAACTCTTAAAAATAAAGCGTCCAAAAGGGGGTTTTCAATGGAAGCTTGTTTCCACCACAGAAATAAACATTTCAAAAGATAATTGCGACTTTTTATCTCAAAATGGTGAGTTTACATCTCGCAATTTTATTTCTCAGAATTGTGAGATATAAAGTCAGAATTGCGAGATATAAAGTCAGAATTGCGAGATGTAAAGTCAGAATTGCGAGATTTAAAGTCAGAATTGCGAGATATAAAGTCAGAATTGTGAGATACAAAGTCAGAATTGCGAGATATAAAGTCAGAATTGTGAGATACAAAGTCAGAATTGCGAGATATAAAGTCAGAATTGCGTGATATAAAGTCAGAATTGCGAGATATAAAGTCAGAATTGTGAGATACAAAGTCAGAATTGTGAGATACAAAGTCAGAATTGCATGATATAAAGTCAGAATTGTGAGATACAAAGTCAGAATTGCGTGATATAAAGTCAGAATTGTGAGATACAAAGTCAGAATTGCGAGATATAAAGTCAGAATTGCGTGATATAAAGTCAGAATTGCGAGATATAAAGTCAGAATTGCGAGATATAAAGTCAGAATTGCGAGATACAAAGTCAGAATTGCGTGATACAAAGTCAGAATTGCGTGATATAAAAGTCAGAATTGCGAGATATAAAGTCAGAATTGTGAGATATAAAGTCAGAATTGCGAGATATAAAGTCAGAATTGTGAGATATAAAGTCAGAATTGCGTGATACAAAGTCAGAATTGCGTGATATAAAAGTCAGAATTGCGAGATATAAAGTCAGAATTGTGAGATATAAAGTCAGAATTGCGAGAAATAAAGTCAGAATTGCATGAATTAAAGTTGCAATTGCGAGATATAAAGTCAGAATTGCAAGATATAAAGTCAGAATTGCGAGATACAAAGTCAGAATTGCGTGATACAAAGTCAGAATTGCGAGATATAAAGTCAGAATTGCGTGATACAAAGTCAGAATTGCGAGATATAAAGTCAGAATTGTGAGATACAAAGTCAGAATTGTGAGATATAAAGTCAGAATTGCGAGATATAAAGTCAGAATTGCGAGATGTAAAGTCAGAATTGCGAGATTTAAAGTCAGAATTGCGAGATATAAAGTCAGAATTGTGAGATACAAAGTCAGAATTGCGAGATATAAAGTCAGAATTGTGAGATACAAAGTCAGAATTGCGAGATATAAAGTCAGAATTGCGTGATATAAAGTCAGAATTGCGAGATATAAAGTCAGAATTGTGAGATACAAAGTCAGAATTGTGAGATACAAAGTCAGAATTGCGTGATATAAAGTCAGAATTGTGAGATACAAAGTCAGAATTGCGTGATATAAAGTCAGAATTGTGAGATACAAAGTCAGAATTGCGAGATATAAAGTCAGAATTGCGTGATATAAAGTCAGAATTGCGAGATATAAAGTCAGAATTGCGAGATATAAAGTCAGAATTGCGAGATACAAAGTCAGAATTGCGTGATACAAAGTCAGAATTGCGTGATAAAAAAGTCAGAATTGCGAGATATAAAGTCAGAATTGTGAGATATAAAGTCAGAATTGCGAGATATAAAGTCAGAATTGTGAGATATAAAGTCAGAATTGCGTGATACAAAGTCAGAATTGCGTGATATAAAAGTCAGAATTGCGAGATATAAAGTCAGAATTGTGAGATATAAAGTCAGAATTGCGAGAAATAAAGTCAGAATTGCATGAATTAAAGTTGCAATTGCGAGATATAAAGTCAGAATTGCAAGATATAAAGTCAAAATTGCGAGATACAAAGTCAGAATTGCGTGATACAAAGTCAGAATTGCGAGATATAAAGTCAGAATTGCAAGATATAAAGTCAGAATTGCGAGATATAAAGTCAGAATTGCGAGATATAAAGTCAGAATTGCGTGATATAAAAGTCAGAATTGCGAGATATAAAGTCAGAATTGCGAGATATAAAGTCAGAATTGCGATATATAAAGTCAGAATTGCGAGATATAAAGTCAGAATTGCGTGATATAAAAGTCAGAATTGCGAGATATAAAGTCAGAATTGCGAGATATAAAGTCAGAATTGCGAGATATAAAGTCAGAATTGCGAGATATAAAGTCAGAATTGCGAGATATAAAGTCAGAATTGTGAGATATAAAGTCAGAATTGCGAGATAAGGCAAGATCTTACAGATCTATGAATGAACCGCTCGTTTTAAAATCAGTTATTAGTAATGACATCCGCTTCAAACATTACAATGCTCGTGATCTCTTTCACTAACTCTACAATAAGTAAATCCACTTTACCGGCGAATTACTCCCCAGACAGCAACATAGTGTTGGCCCAGATCTGGGACATGCGGAGTCCACCCGGATCTGGGCCGACACTATTTGCGCTTTTCCACTGCATGGCACGGTTCGCTACGGCTCGCTTTAAATGGTACCACCTCTGTTGAGGTTCCAAGCGTATATACCGTACCGTACCGATACTAAAATGTGACAGATCACTGATTGGTGAGACAGAATCGTCACTACCAGCGTCATTGGATTTACAACATGAGACCATAGACAGTAAAAGAAATGGACACAGCGACCCCATAGACTTCAACGGAGAAAAGTGAAGACAATTAGAAGCACTCACTTCCTGATTGAGCGACTGCGCAGACTCCCATTGAGCTTGACGACAGAGATGTGACGTGAGCAGCCTGTCTGACAGCTGTAAGTCTTCTAGTAGCTGTGCCGAGAGGAATCTGAATCATTCCCTTCCGTATCTCACAGAGCCGTAGAGCGTGAGTAGAGCTGTCCATGAGTAGCAGGAGCAACTTTACAACTCTCTATGGGCTTCTCCCTTGACTTTATGCCTCCACGTCCCCCCGATTGCCATGAGCTTCTCCTCCTGTCTATACGGTAATTTCTCTAAAGTGCGACAGAGAGTCGCGTTATGACGCAATCGTTAGCCTATTTTTTACAAAAACGGCTTCTACGGGGCCATAACGTAAGATACAAAGTAATGGAGCCTTTTATACATTGTCGTGTTTCTTTAGAAATAAATAATGGACAAATGGAGTATTTAAACGCCTCAGATGTAAAGTTATTCGCTGTCAAGGTGACGCCAAAATGAATGGGAGTCAATGGGATGCTAACAGCAGGAGAAGGCTTGCTAACCAATGGCGGCCGCCGGGGAGACTTCAGTTTCCGGCTGGTGGATTACCCCCTTGGATGAGACACCAAACCCGCTAGATTTAAACAGTCAGCAACAGCCACCACAGTATTATTTGTTCGCACAATTTTTATTAAAGGTGCTATATGTAACTTTTCTTCTAAAATGAATCCTTTTTTTATTGCCTGTGTGTAAAGGGGTTGTAATCACACATTACAATGATCCACTTGTCGGGTTTTGCTATTACCTCTGAAGGCCAGTATTCCTATCTCTATGTGAAGTCTCCGGGTCGGATTTTCTGCGAAATCCATCGGATGGGACGTGCATGTGCGCTCCCGAGCCTCTCTCCTTTTTATATACAGTCTATGCGACGGCACTGCAGCTGATAACACCCAAACACGACCTGCCTCCAGCACAACATAGACTCCAACACAAATTCCACAAAAATATAAAAAACAAAAAAAAGTTTTATCTGCTGAAGCTCGTCAGGCCAAACGTCAATTGGATCGACTTAGGATGAAAACACGGATCAACATCGGCAGAGCATTTGAATTATGGAGAGACCTCCGCTATAGATACACGAATAGTTAGTGAAATGCCTTATGCTAGATATCACCACATGTCGGCTAAATGCAGTCAATGTAACGTCATCATGGTACGAGCATGGAGCATTAGTTCAACGTCAAGCTGATAAAAGTAGCCTATTATTGTCACGTTGCATTGGGAGTTTACATGAGTTTCCAGCATGATGTGTGATGCTTTCTCCGGTGTGTTGAAAGTCTCAGTGTCGCTCTTGAGTTCGAGCACACACACACGCGCACGAGCGCTCTTGTTGCAATCTGAAACATCACCGCTAGAGGCCACTAAAAACTACATATAGCACCTTTAAACGACTTGCTTAAAAAAAAAACTGATTTGTGGTCAGTAGACGAGGTGAAGACGTTCGAGAGGTTGGTAGCCGAGGAGCCGATCCAGGAATGAAAATAAATGTCAGCAACTTTAACGAGCAGTCTATAATCCCACACACTTTAAAGCGGAACTGAACTGCAGTGTTAAAGCAAACTGAGCCGGATCGTACCATGCAGTGGAGAAGCGCCATATGTTGCTGTCTGAGTTCAACAACATTGCCATATAAATACACAGAGCTACTGCAAAAACTTAAAACTCAAAGACAAAATGCTAAGTATTCGAGTTGGGACACAGCATAAATGTTTGATCTGAATCTGTGCCCTTTGACCCCTCTCACCGGTGCACTGCATGCCCTGCCGGAAGAGGCCCTTGAGCAGCCGGAAGCAGTGCTGGCACATGGTGGGTTTGGTGTAGGTGTGTATGTGGAAGGTGTGAGGAACACGCGGCTGGCCCTCCTTCCCCTCGGAAACCCCCACACACACCGGCACGTCGACCCAGGACGGCGGCCGAGCGCGCGACGGCTTCCTTATGCTGATCTGATGGAGAAGACAAATGTCGTCAGGGAGAAGATCTGCACGAGTAATCGCACTGAAACCGCACGCCATTGGGCAAAGGCTGCGATTGTTTTAAACCACACACCACATATCTATCTGAACACCAGAGGGCGTCTTACACACACACACACACACACTTACACACACACACCACATGTCCATCTGAACACCAGAGGGCGTCTCTCACACACACACACACACACACACACACACACACACACACACACACACACACACACACACACACACACACACACACACACACACACACACACACACCACATATGCCTCTGAACACTAGAGGGCGTCTCACACACACACACACACACACACACACACACACACACACACCACATATCCATCTGAACACCAGAGGGCGTCTCTCTCACACACACACACACACACACACACCACAAATGCCTCTGAACACTAGAGGGCGTCTCACACACACACACACACACACACCACATATGCCCCTCTGCAGAAGTATGATAACACACATCATTCCAGTAAACCCCTATCGGTCATCATACTCTCCGTCTCTGAATCAACAGAAGATTGAAGCGCTTTGATAGATTAAACACGACTAATAAACACACGACTGCCTTATTCTGTGTGAGAAGCGCCTCATCTCACAGAAGGAGGAGCTCAACTGTCCTTATGAAGTGAGTTTGGAGTAAAAGCATGTTATTAAATGTTGTCTTTTGTTGGACAAGAGGTTCATAAATGCTCCTCATGTTTGGAAAGATGTTTGACACGTGTTGCTTTATCAAACGCACGTTATAAGTGACTCAAACTCGCAGCGTTTACAGAGCCATGCGTCAATGATGAGCTGCGACTACTAAATGATCGCGATGAGCTAACTCGATTTAAGTGCGATTACATGTAAATTGCGAGTAATCGTGCAGCCCTAGCATTTCAAAGCGCAGACAGACACATCAGCGTCCGGTTGTCTCGGGTCTGACCTCCTCCAGGCTTCCTCCCGTGTGGCTGGAGAGCGACGGCGGGCGTCCCGGGGGAAACAGCGACAGACTCGGCCCGCACCGGCGAAACACGCGAGAGCAGTCGTTGGGCAGCTTGAACGCACAGCGCTTGTGGAAGTCCAGACCGCAGCCTACAGACAGTCACAGTAAAACACCAATAATAAAGGGTTAGTTCACCCAAAAATGAAAATGATGTCATTAATGACTCGCCCTCATGTCGTCCCAAGCCCGTAAGACCTCCGTTCATCTTCGGGACACAGTTTAAGATATTTTAGATTTAGTCCGAGAGCTTTCTGTCCCTCCATTGGAAATGTATGTACGGTATACTGTCCTTGTCCAGAAAGGAAATAAAGACGTCATCAAAGTAGTCCATGTGACATCAGTGGGTTAGTTAGAATGTTTTGAAGCATCGAAAATACATTTTGGTCCAAAAATAACAAAAACTACGACTTTATTCAGGATTGTATTGTCTTCCGGTTCTGTTGTGGATCCGCGTTCAGTGACGCCGCTGACGTGTGTCTGGCAGAGGTGGGAGTAAGTCACTAAATGCAAGTCTCAAGTCAAGTCCAAGTCTTAACATTGCAAGTCAAAGTCAAGGTGGCTCAAGTCAAGTCATACTCTTTGTCAAGTCAAGTCAAGTCGCAACTTAGTCATCAAGTCATACCAAGTCGCACACAGGCTAGTTTTACACATTTTTTAACTCTGGGACTTTTATTACTACTTATTTAGACACAGAGGGCTGATGGGTTACAAAAATAAATAAATTAACTTGTGTGTAATAAATAAATTAGCATTAAGAAGCACTTTAAATGCTCTAAAATAAAAATAAATTAAATGAACACAAGTAAACAAGAATTAATACAACTTTTCCCATCTTGTAAAAAAAAACTAAAAAGATATTGCATTCTAAATTAGTACTGTATGTTCTTACTCTAAACAGGTGATTTGATCCCATAACACAAAATATTATATGGAAATTTTAAGAAAACAAATCTAATCATTTAAATGATTTAAACCCGACTATTTTTTAATACGTGGGTCGTTATAACTGACGTTCTCAACTACTTTCGTTATTACTTTCTCCCGCCCGCAACATCTATGTTTTGTCCCGCTCCCGCCCGCAAAAATACTTTTTTTCTGTAGCCTACCTCCAAATACTTTTAAGTTAGCCTACGTGTCGCCACCATACACATGAGCATAAATGCTCCTGATAAATTATTTGTTATTTAAAGCATTAACACACAAACCACTGTTAGACATAAAAGCAAGCAGCTTACGTCACTGCGGACTCGTGAACGCGGATCCACAACAGAACCGGGAGACAATACAATGCTGAATAAAGTCGGAGTTTTTGTTATTTTTAGAGCAAAATGTATTTTCGATGCTTCAAAACACTCTAACTAACCCATTGATGTCACATGGACTACTTTGATGATGTCTTTATTTCCTTTCTGGACAAGGACAGTATACCGGACATACATTTCCAATGGAGGGACAGAAAGCTCTCGGACTAAATCTGAAATATCTTAAACTGTGTCCCGAAGATGAACGGAGGTCTTACGGGCTTGGGACAACATGAGGGAGAGTCATTAATGACATCATTTTCATTTTTGGGTGAACTAACCCTTTAATATGAAGTATTTCCCGCAGTCATAAAGTCACACTTCAGTGATAGGTACAACATTATGCAATAAAACTGATACCAAGAATCATGTCATAGAAGCTATGCAATAAAATAAATACAATATTTAGGCTATATTATAAATAATTAATTTAAATATTGTAACAAATATGAATATTAAATAATAAACAAACACATAAATAAGAAATTAAGCAATACAATAAAACCAAAATATCCTGTATAAGAATACATTTGATTATATTTCCAGTGTTTGGAGCAGTCGTAACTTTAACACATTTAAGTGTTAAACAACAATGTAACAAAAAAAAGTCCTGTTACTAAGCAAGAATAAATAACTTCTAAATAAATATTTATAAATAAATTAATATAATTAATGTTATAAATAGTATATAAGAAATAAAATATATAAATAATAAACAAACAAACAAGCAATTAAGCAATAAAGTATGTAAATATTCTGTAAAAGGCTTTATTGTGCTGCATTATATACAGTGTGTGTGTGTGTATCGCGCAGTCATACCTTCACACTTCAGGCCCTGCCGGACGAGGCCCCACAGCATCTCTCCACAGTAGTGACAGAACGTAGGTGTGCGATACGATTGGACGACTAAGGAATGTGGGCGGTACTTTGTTTCGGTCACCAAAGCCGTACCTATAGAGGGATCAAAGTGATTGACAGCTGTCAACATCATCTGCATGGAGTGTGTGTGCGTGAGTGTGTGTGCGTGTGTATGTGTGTGTGAATGTGTGTGCGAGTGTGCGTGAGAGTGTGCGTGTGTATGTGTAAGTGTCTGTGTGTGTGTGTGTGTGTGTGTGTGTGCGTGTGTATGTGTGTGTGAATGTGTGTGCGAGTGTGCGTGAGAGTGTGCGTGTGTATGTGTAAGTGTCTGTGTGTGTGTGTGTGTGTGTGTGTGTGTGTGTGTGTGTGTGTGTGTTGACTGACCAGCGAGCACCACCTCCACGAGATCTCCGTCACGTAAGTCATGTTTTTCAGTGAGTCTGTGTAAGATTTGCTCAGTGTTCGGCTCGTGTCTGAATAGCAGCAGCTTCTCCTCCAGACCATTGACACTGCACTCTGGAGCCTTGGAGAACACACACACACAGACATACACACACACTACTTATTATGGTTACATAGTTTGTACATTAAAAAATCATCACAACACAATAAAAATACTGTACATAATACAACATAATGCAGACGGACGGACGGACAGATGGAGAGACAGATGCATAGACAGAGCCTTTAAACCAATTTGGTTTTAAGAGGTTTGGCACTAAAAAATTCAGCAAACAGCTGCAACTGCAGACACACACAATCAAACACTCAATATTTAAACAACACACTCTGTGTGAGCAGAGCGCGGAGTCCAGACTGATGAGTGTGAGGATGAGAAACTCTTCATCAGATCATCTACTCACATCCACACACTCACACAACAGTAGATGAGGACACAACACTACATCACATCCACACACACGCACACACACACACACACTCACACAACAGTACATGAGCTGCAGAGTAGTCATGCTGATCCTCTCATGAGGGGTAAAGTGGGTCAGATCTCAACGCACTGCAGGGGTGAACGACTGCATCATTCTCTCGCTCATGTCTTTTAAATGTCAATCATTTTTTAAATCAAACGGATGTGAGTCAAACTGAGACTCTGAAGTCGACCCGAAAACATTTAGGAAACATGAATTGTATTAAACACATAAACAACACAAATTGTACTACAGTAGTTGACCAGATTTTTCAGTTGACGATATTGAGACTTAAGTGATTTTATGGAGTTAAAAATAAAATCATTGTTGGGAAAAGTTACTTTTAAAAGCAATGCATTACAATATTGAGCATATACTAATTGTATTAGTTACTTTTTATAGAAAGTAATCTGTTAAATTACTTTTGCATTATATTTTCCCATCTGGGCTGGGCTTGCTTGTTTATTTTTAATACCAAACAAATTTTTTTTTGTGTGGATTTTGGCAAATGTAAAGGCCTGTTCACACCAACAGTGCTAAGAATAAGCCTCAGGCTGAAGGAAGGGCAAATTCACACTCATATACAGTAGAGGAGCAGATCACATGACCTGGTGCGTGATTCAACGACAGCACTAAAAACTGTGAAATTGCAGTGTTTTCGGGGGGATATGGTAGAATAATAAAATAACAACTATTTTTATTTCATCATTAAGTAATACCATATAGTATTATTACTTCAATACCACGGTAATTCACTGCTTCATGGTGCCGCCGTGTAAGGCCTTCCACATCAGCTTCAAACACACAATCAACTTCCTGTTTGAGACTGAACACACACACAGAGGAACCTCAACACGAAGTTCTGAAAGCACGAACACACACGTTTTCGTCGCGCGCAGTGTGTCGTTCTCTCAGGCTGGTCAGGGTGTCGCTTTGTTGTGGCGGTATTACAGCATGCAGGTGTGTGTGTGTGTGTGTGTGTGTGAGGCGTTTACCTCCGTGTCAGATCTCTCTGGATGACGGATCCGGAGGGAAAGCACGGGACACACACCACACAGCGCACTGCAGTGAGTTTAACCCTTTTCAGACCCCATGATGGATATTAAGAGGAACTAATTTTTCACAAAAATAATCGGGGACCCCGTGCGCAAGATCGCAGACCCCTAAACGTCATTTGCCGAAGTGTGTAGTTTACAACCGTAAGCCATTCATGTTTTCAATCACGTTACTGCACTGTAAAAAATTATATGATCAATAAGTTATGACAACATGTTTTTACATTGCTTTAACTCATCAAAATAAGTTTTTTTTAAATAACTTAGTATATAAGTTAAACAAGATTCAACTGATTTTTTAAGTCGGTTTGATGTGATTTAAGTTGAAATGACTTAAATATCCCAGGTGATTGTTCCTAAAGGCAGCAACTTTTTTTTTTTTTTTTTTTTTTACAGTGTGATGCGGAGACCAAAACATCCATATCTGAAGCACAGGCCTGTCAATCTTCCATTGGTTATATATGATATGTGAACACATTGCAAGTTCACTTGTGATTCATAGGCTACAGCACCTGCTGCAGTATTTCAAAAACAAGATCCAAATGGATTATTTTTGTTTTTTAAATGGAATATTGCAGTATTTGCATTATAATTTCTATAAAATTCATGTGCTCTCGTTATCTTTAACTCTTTCCACGCCAGCGTTTTTTAAAGTTTTTTTTTTCTTTGATCTTTGATCATTTTTACATAACTTTTTTGGCTCCCACTATAGCCTATATATATAAAATAAATTCTAATTTCATGCAATTTTTTTTAATCAACACTTGAATGTGGGCATGTTTAATTAAAAAAGCAACATTTTGAACAAAAGCTCAGAAAGTAGTTGCGTTTTTGACTACGTCTGGGATTCGGATCGTGTCCATCAACTCCGGGGCAACCTGTCACTCACATGAGATCCACCAATAGCAAACCACAACCATCCAATCAAATCCCCATCAACAAAATCAAGCCCCGCCTACATTTGTTCATAATCAAGAAGCAGTTTCACTCGGATATGCATCATAATAGAGAAGAAAAGACTATTGACACTTTCATTTCATGCCGACTTTAAAGTGAAAAACGCTTAACGTGGCTTTATGTATGTTGATCAAATCAAATTCAATACACTCCTTATTAATGATGAGCCCAGAATATGAAACCAACACGCTAAATTGCACATTAAGTGTATTCTTTATTATGGATTTCCAGAGGGAAACATGACATGACACATTGCGTTCATATTCTGGATTCATGTGCTTGCTTGTATAGCTTTTATTTATAAGGTGTAAACTGAATTTGGTCCTCCAGTATCACTGCCTTAATGCATTGACACAATAAGCATTTTCATAGTGGTTTTCTAGAGAATGCTTAAAGGGGTCCTATAATGCCCTTTTCCCAAGTTTTAGCTCAAAATACCTCACAGATATGTTTTTATAGCATGTTAAAAATTTTATTTTTCAATTTTATTTCAGCAACATTACACACTAACTAAAGTTTAAAAAAGGAAAATTATAATCAACCACCCATTTAACGCAATTTTGTAAAATAATATGCAATTTCAAATTAACCTCTAGCGATGTATAAACCTAATTTTATTTATTTTCCCTAGATTATGTGATTGGATTTAAGTTTAGGCACTTTTATAAAAACAGAACTGCAAAATTTCTAAACTTTCATATTTAAAATAAGAGTATAACCATGTTTCTGCGATGACTGAAATTAACACTCAATGTAATGAGATCATGTAAACAGCAAGTGTGCTACTAAGATTTATCACTGCATATGATTTCACACAGTATTTGTAGATAACAAAGTATGCAGTGAGCAATCCAGTCTAAACATACAGCATGTGTATTATATGAGCATGTATAATGTGTGTGAATGACGTTATATGAGAGCGGTGTTCATGTGCGTGTGTGTGTGTGTGTGTATGGGAGGTCATTCCATAAAAAAGCTCTGTGTGTGTGTGGTCAGTGTGTGTGTGTGTGTGTGTATGTATGTATGGGAGGTCATTCCATAAAAAGGTCAGTGTGTGTGTGTGTGTGATGATCCTGTACCACTTAAGTGGAAACTGCACCATAAGAAGGTCAAGCAGAGAAACAGGTGTGTGTGTGCATGTATTTGTGTGTGTGCATGTATTTGTGTGTGTGTGTGTGTGTGTGTGTGTGTGTTAGGGGAAGAGTCTGTGGTTGGAAAGTTACAGGCAGATGCTGTGAACCACAGCGGACAAACAGAGAGGCGGTCGGAGGGGGAGAGATGCTGAATGAGGGCTGAGATGTGTGTTTGTGTGAATGTTTGAGTAGCACCTAATTCTGAAGTGTCTTCACACACACTCTCTTTAACTTCCCCTTCTTTCATGAATCTTCCTCTGACAAATAGGTGAGAATTCTTCCAATTCTTTTTATAACCAAAGAAAATGACCACGCATATCAACAACATAGAAATATTAGATTATCAAAAACACAAAATAGACAGATAACATCAGCAGATTATTGAATTATGATAGTTCATTCACTTCACAACCTGTCGAAAGTAAACCAAGACTTCATGAACCAATCATTGTTCAAACACTAAGCAATGGAAATGATTTGGAGGTACCAAAGGCAGACTAAAGGCCAGTCAAGTCGTGCTATCGTTCCTCTTTAAAGTTGAAAGGGTGAAGGCTATGAAAAGGCACTTTTGTTGTTGGAGAAGCTGATAGCGTCTCAATGGTTTGTAGCGATGGACTGCATGCATGCGCTTGACCTTTTGACTGGGGGATGCAGCCCTTCACTGAAGTCATTGTCAGTAATGTGTGTTTATTGGTGTGGGTGTTTGCCTGGCATGAATGCATGACAATGTACGGGAATAGTTCCACTAAAAATTAAAATAATGTCGTCAATTATTCATGACGTCACCCTGGCTTAACGGTCACTGTCTGCGGTGTCAGTGACACTTGATTGGACGAACGGCGCAAAGCGATTTGTTTACATAAAGGCTGTATCATTGCGCATCTCATATATCGCCGACTGCACTATCAACTTTATCCTAACTTTTCACACAGTAAAGGTAAGAATGAAACGGTCTTATCTTTTCTTCAACTGTCGCGTTCACTCACCATTCGTCATTTTCCCCCTCAAACGCCAAAACTAACGTTAAACAACGCGCCGTGTTTCCGGTACTACTGTCCAAAGCATGTGAATATGAGGCACGTGATTGGTTGTCATTGGTTAACGTTAAGCATCTAACTGTGCGTATTTACGAGTTATTAGTCGTGTTTACGTCGTCCGGTGCGTTCAGTCACTTTCGTCGGAGTAAGATGGCGATGTAGGCTACTTCTCTTAATTACACTAAATACAGCAATGTTTTTTTAATTCTACTTCTTGAAAATGAGTGTGAAAAAAATGTGGATCAGGTATGTTTACTTTTTATGTTTTTAATGAATATATGAAGCCACTGTAAACTTTATCATATATTATATTTGTTATATTATAATGCTAGCATATTTTGTGCAGGCAATTAGCTTCGTTGTAGCCTGACACTGCTAAACACTTAAAGTTATAAGTATTGCTGTATTCTGATGTTTCTCAATGCCACTAACTTGTACAGATCGGGGCTTAAAGTCCCCCTGTAGTCAATATCTTATCCCTTAAAACTCATATTTGATCACCAAAATTACATATTAAATGTTTTTTCCTTGAAAAAATTCCTTCATGCCTTAAAATAGCTCTAAGGGTAATTCCAGCGTTATGGATGTGACATTTGAACTCATAATGACAGGTGAAATGTCTCAGGAAAAAAAAACTTCTTACAATATTTAAATTGGAAATGCATATTCTCAGAGCACCCAATCTGGGGAATTGACAGGCAAAATATGTTTTTCTAAAATATATTTAAGCACCCCCAAAAAAGGAAAATATGCATGCGTTATGGATGTGACGGGAAATGACAGAGTTTTTGGTAATACTGTTCGATTTCCTTTAAAGTCTGTGAACTTTTAAATCCAATATATAAATATTGCTATCCACATGATGAAGGGGTCTTAGCTGAACATAAAAATATCAGTGTTTAAAATATATATATTTTTATGAAGTGTATTATGAGGAAAAACCAACGTTATGGATGTGACAAAACCCCTGTTATGGATGTGACGCGTCTGAAATACATAGAATCTGTTTGGAAAATCAACAATCAAACCATCATGGCACTTTTGTTGACGCATAATGGCTGTGTTTTCACATTAAGAAGACTGTCTGAAATGATTCTGTTCAGTTATGAGACGCGCTCAAGTTTACAAGTGATCGCACCTCCATGCTATATTTGCTTATTTATTAAATCCAGGCAATTGTTTGATGAAACTTTGATTTAAAATTAAGATACAATTTATACAAAGAAATTCACTTTAAATAAAGTCTTTCTACAAAACAAAACTTGAAATGAAGTGGCCAAAATCATTTCTGTCTTGAAACAGATCACAATAGTCATATGCATGATTTAATATGAAGTGTCCGTAACGGTCACGTCCGTAACGCATTATTATGGTTGTTCAGAGCAAAGTAGTGAGATGAATTGTCTATCCTAATTAGCATAAACATAATTTAGCTTTGTAAATAAAGTTTCAAGTTATTTGCATTTATAATTGTCATATTAAATAAACTAAACCTTTAAAACGTTATGGACGTGACAGTGCACTGAAGCGTCAAGACCTCTTTATTATAAATTCAACAGGCAGTGCTGTTATGACCAAATTAGTATATATTTTTTTCTCAGGCATGCCTCCATCTTTCTGCAAAATGCTTACTGTTAAAATAAAGTTTAAAAAGGGGGGTCTTTGATACCTTTTTTTGAAAGCATGAAATATGGCTGGTTGAAAATGTAATTTAAGCATTGTTGCTCACCTCATATCTGGTGGATAAACAAGGCAATTTTCTTAAAATTTTTGTTAAAGCACATTAATACAGTATATTAAAGACCTAAATGGACAACTTAAAAAGGGTTTTGTTCTTTTGGTTAAAACTTTATTTTTTCATGGTAAAGATGACCTTTGCATGGAATTGCCCCTAAGATATCTCTACACCCTTGTCTCATTTAGTATATGCGGTTCTATGAATATGCAAATGAGCCCCGCCCCCACTCACTTACTCAGCTCAGAGATCCACTGGTTGACGATCACACGTTGATCTGATTGGTTACAAGGTAGTTTGTGACATCAGAAACACCAGCGATTTCAAACCGTGTTTTTGAGACTGTCTTTGGTTCACTGCAGTTTTAAGGAGAAAATACTCAGCAATGCTGTCGACTTATGAATTTGCACATTGTGTCTTAAAGCGTATTAAAAACACCACACAGACATATAAACAACATTAAGAGCTTGACTTTCACCACAGGGGGACTTTAAAGGTACAATATGTAAGAATTTAGTACAAAAATCACCATAGTAACCATGGCGACAAACGTGGACAACTGCATTACATCTAGCGACACGCTCATGCTGTTGTTGTTTGGTTCAAACATTATGGACCATGGCAAGCAGACTTTGGGACAAAAGAAGAACTAAAACGAGGATCAATATCAGCGTGGCGTTTTCGAGATGCCGAGAGCTCCACGTCCGCGACTGACTTCAACTTGACAGAGACGTCGCTCTTGCATGTACTTTATAGACAGGTGAGCAAATGTACATAAAACTAATCAATGTTATATAGCTCAACATGATGAAATGTTAGAATATGATCTAGGGCTGTCAAAATTGCTCAAAAATGACGTTCGAATATTCCCTCTAAAAAAAAACAGATATATTCGAACTATTCGAATATCTGGTTGCGCATTTTGTCAATGACGCGCATTACGTCAATAACAGGACAAATTAATACAAAGAGACACAACTACTTGTATAGGTAGTTTATTTAAGTTTAAACATATTTGACAACGTATTAACTAATGGCCAAGACCGCAGACCTTACTCTCGCTCGCACTCACAGGCACTCTCTCTCTCTCTCTCTCTCTCTCGCCCTCACGCTCTCTGCGCATAACGGTTTAAATGAACAACAATAAACAAATGTTGAGTGCTGATCAAGAGTTTTGTGCAAGCAATGTAAGGTCGCGACTCTTGTCCTAAATATAGCAGGCTTTATTCGGTGATTGAAACAAATATTATTAACATTAATTGAAGTTTTACAGTATATAGAACCGACATTGAACGCTCCGAGCGAGCTGTGCTGTGGTAAACTCATGGGTAAACTGCTGCTAGCTAGCCTGCTACTATGGCTATTTCGAGGGCGTCTGGCCACGCCCCCTTGGCGGGCTCTGACGTGTCTGATGTAATGCTATCTCATTGGCGCACACGTTGGAGGCGCCCGTGCCATTGGATGTGCAGTTGCCGCAGCACAGCCAATGAGTGAGCCAGACACTCACTGTGCTAGCTGTGCAGCTGGAAAATGCGTTTGACATTTTAAGCTTCAGAATTTTGCCACTCGCAAAGCAGACAGCCGCGCTTCTGCTACCGCGCGCGTGTTTTTCCACATGATTCGAATATTAATTTTCACCTTCGAATTTCTGTTTTTTAAAACTATTCGAATATATATTCGAATTTAGAATATTCGTTGACAGCCCTAATATGATCTGTATGTTATTCTAATGTTGATCTAGCTTACTGCTAGTCTCATATATGCAAACTAACACACAGAATAACATTATAACTTTCAACAAACTCAAATGCCGTTTAGTGTGATAGTGCAGACCAAGTGAAGCAGCGCTGCGTTACCTTGCAAGTTTAATTCGTCTAATAAACTGTCCTGTGTGAGTAATGCAGCACTTGAGGGTTGTTCGGTAGAATGAAATATCCTTTATATCCGCGGGACTCGCGCTGTGTGTGGCGCTAATATCTGTCTCTCATTAGCAATCACGCCCTGCTTCACACCACAGTCATGCTATTCACTGATCCATAAACATTATTAAATCCATCAGCTTGACGACAAGTTCCATAATTTCTCTGGAATTTTGCGTCATCAACCTACGCCTGTGTTATTGTAAGAGGTTAGCGACCCCTAGCGGCGCAAAAAACTTACATATTCGTATTTATGACAGTCTGGTGCCTTTCATCGTAAACACTATCTTTACAACATGACTTTAACGGACCATAAGGGGCCGTTCACACAAAACATGTTTTTCCATTCCACTGTGCTAATGTAACCTGTTTGCCAATGTAAACACGCTAGACGGACGTCTTTAACCGTTGGGTTCGTGTCTTGTGTCTTTTGCAGAGTCTAGCGCAGGGGTCTCCAACCCTGCTCCTGGAGAGCTACTGTCCTGCAGATTTTTGCTTCAACCCCAATCAAACACACCCCTGGACCAGCTAATCAAGCTGTTCAGGGTTACTTGATAATTACATGCATGTGTGTTGGAACAGGGTTGGAACTGAAGTCTGCAGGACAGTAGCTCTCCAGGAGCAGGGTTAGAGATCCCTGGTGTAGCGCATGGCATGGCGTTCTAATACCGCTCAAGTTAAAAGTATTAAAAACATTTTTTTAAATGCATCTCTTGCATTTCCCCCCGTTCTACTGACCTGCATCTCGTTCTGTGTGAAGAGACCGGTTAGAAGTTAGAACGAAAAAAACTTTTTAACACGAGTGCCACATTTTTCGAACGCTTTGCCATGCAAAATTGACCCTATTTATTTTGTTAGGACACTTTACTAGTCTTGTGGTAAACAATTCATCCATGCAAGTTAATAAAAAATAGTTGTCTTCGTAATCTTAAATCTGGACTTCCTTCTCTGAGGCTTGGGTAGAGCATCCCCTCCAACTGTCACACTGCATCCGAAATCGAATACTTCCCTAATATATAGTATGCAAAACACAGTTCGCCAAAAGAGTAGTATGTCTGAATTCATAGTTTTCAAAAAACAGTAGGCGAGAAGTACCCGGATGACCTACTACTTCCAGCGAGATTCTGGACACTTTGCTATCCCATGAGGCCACAGGATAGGACTTGTGAATAGCACTTAAGCGACACAACCGACGCTAGAAGGTCACGTGACGGTAACAACATGGCGGATGTAGTACGTGTACATCCGAATTTCATTCATACTGTACAGAGCATGCTTCTTTTAACGGTCGTGAAGTAAATGAAAATTCAAATGTAGTACAGATGCGTTTTCGGACGCAGCGAGATCTGACATCAAGCTGAATGGAACGCCTACTTTTCTAGATCCAATCAATTCCCAGAGGGAAAGAACAAGCCACACCCTCTATTGTTCTCATTCAATATTCGTATCACTCAAAAAATACATCACTATACTGAAGTAAAGTCGGCCGCAACTTCCGGTTCACGCGGACTTTAATAAAGATGTCCGTCTAGTGCATGTTTACATTGAAAAAAAAATGGAAAAGTAGAGCAGTGGGATTAAAAAACGCGTTCGGGTTTCTAGTCTGGAAAGCCCTAAAGCTATTATAATTCCTTTTTGTGCTTGGATGCCCCATTCACTCATTTGTTGTATGGAAGTCATACAGGTTTGGAGGAAATGACAAAAGTTTAACTAAGTTTTAATGTTACATGCTCGATATAAACATCAAACGTTGAGGTTGCACGGTACCTTTCTCTCAATGAGTTCTGCTGCGAGATGCTTCGCCTCCTGGAAGCCGAGGCGTCCCTCAGGGATCTGGACCTCCTCTTTGAGGAGCCCGATCTGAAAGAGGACACGCATGGGCCCCGTCACTGTGTATTCGGGCCCCATGGACAGCTGAGAGAAAGATCCTGAGAGGAAACAGAAGAGGTCATCTCAGACCAAACTCGGTTCCTTCAGACGTTCACAGGTTCAGATTTACCTGTACCCGTCTTGCTGGGTTTTTTTTTTTTACTATCTTGTAATTGCAAAACTGTTTTATAGTGTATAACTAATAGTTAAAGAATATCATCATCATCAGAAAGTCCTTAAGATCTTAGAAAGAAAAAGGCTTCAAAGAAGAGGCTCCTTCAAGCTTAAGGCAGCAACTGAAACTAGCCTTTGTTAACATTAAGATTAAAGCTTAAGATAGTTGTGCTTCAAAAGTGGAACTTACCAGAGACATAACTGCTGATGTCAACGCTTTTTGGGCGGAGGTTTGTGTTGGCAGCCATTTTCTTTACGTTGGTGAATTCGAACTAGCACATTTCACAGACCTTTTTGAGACGCTTCTGTCACTGCTCTGGTTTCCTCTTGCTTTAGCAGTCGAATGACAGGCAGCAGAGACAGGAAGTTGACACACAGACTTCAGTGTTTCTGCATGTGACGAGTGGGTCTGCAGAGCTGCCCACCAAACACAGCGCATCAAACCTTATCTGATGAACTTTAAAACAGTTGGGAACTGAAAGCAAATGTCCCAGTGCTGGCCTCAATAGCCCTTTACTCTACAAAGGGACTAATTTCAGTTTAATGCTGTGAAAATGTGCATTAATCACTGAACTGTGTGTCTTGTGCTACACAGAAATCCAATGTCAAACTCTGATAAAAAAAAAACCCAAACATTTTCCCAGTTGTTGACCATCAAAGTCAGCTGCAGAACAATAATAACACTCTCAAACTTGGGGTACGTTTACATGACAACAATGTACTAAAACAGAAAAGTTTTCCTTTGCATTTTTCTTCTACAGACGACAACATTGCCAAAGCGATCCCCGTTCACACGGGTCAGTGAAGACGACTAAAAACGCGGTATTCTGCTGCCAGGCCAGTAGGTGGCGTCACTTAGTAAAGAAACACTATGCTTCTATAGGCTGAACACTAATACACACGCGCATGACGTCACCGTTTTCACAAATTCGTGTTTTTGTTATTTACACAGAGATGATATCGTTTTCAAAATGCTGTTGTCGTGTAAATGAACGGCCAAAACACATAAAAGTTAGTCTTAGTTACAGTCACTATTGGAGCAGCAAGTCTAAGGGGCGCTGTTTACACAACAGTTTTCAACTAAAAACAGAAAACTTTTTATTAGTTTTGGCCGTTCATTTACACAACAACGGGGTTTTGGGGGCCTGAAAATGCAAACTTTTGAAAACTAGCGTTATCTTCCCCATGTAAACGGTGACGTCATGCGTTTGTGTATTACGTGTTCAGTCTACATGGATGTAGTTTTTCTTTACAAAGTGTCATCGCCACCTACTGGCCTGGCAGCATAATACAGTGTTTTTTTAGTTGTTTTCGCAGATCTGTTTGAAGATTTTGACAATATTGTCGTCTGTACACAATAAACGCAAAGGTAAAACTTTTCCGTTTTTAGTACATTGTTATTGTGTAAACGTACCCTCAATGGAAAAATGAAAAGGAGAGTTCAAGGAAAACTTAAAGTCCCCCTGTAGTCGATAATTGTATCCCTAAAACTCATCCTTGATCACCAAAATGACATATTTAAATGTCGTTACTTGAAATAATTCTTCATGCCTTAAAATAGCTTGAATGTAACGCGACACCCTTGCCTCATTTAGTATTCGCAGTTCTATGAACATGCAAATGAGCCCCGCCTCCACTCACTCACTCAGCTCAGAGATCCACTCGTTGACGATCACACGTTGATCTGATTGGTTACAAGGTCGTTTGTGACGTCAGAAACACCAGCGATTTCAAACCGTGTATTTGAGACTGTCTTTGATTCACTGCAGTTTTAAGGAGAAAATACTCAGCAATGCTCAATGCTGTCGACTTATGAATTTGCACATGGTTTGTCTTAAAGCACATTCAACACCACATAGACATATAAACAACATTAAAAGCTTGATTTTTTACCACAGGGGGACTTTAAGATAATTTAGATCATTACCTGAATCTAGAAAAAAACGGCCTCAAAAGTATTTTCCCCTGTGGTTGCTATATGATTATATCTGATAAATGGACAGACAGAAAACACACAACATACACAATGTATACGGTTATACATTTATGACACTAAGTATGTGCACACAATATTTAGTGTTATATTTGGACAGCCAAGCTCACATAATAAAGACACACACAAATACATTAATTTGGTTTGAAAAGCAGTTTATTCCGAACCTTTTAATAAAACATACATGAGGTTGGCCTCTTCACGAGTGAAATGCATCTCTCCGAGGAAGGACGTTGAGCGGCTACAATCTACAGAGCTGGTAAACGTTTCCCTTCACAGCTGATCTGGGTACCAAGGGTTTCTTCTACAACGCTACGGTTTCTCATTAAGACAGGGGGCGCTGTTCCGAGATCAGTGCAGAACTTGTGTAACTGCGGCACAATCTAACCAGTGAGGCGTACATTACATGTGGTGAGAAGGCGGCATCACAAATCATCAGTAATCATGACAAACAGGACAGCCAAAGGTGGGTTCACATTCATATGTGGTGTAAACACAGCATTATTAGAAACTACACACCTGTGTCTGTGAGAATAAACAAGTGCGTGCTTTTCTAGTCGTGAGTCAAAAAAAAACAACAAAAAAAACGAGTATTTTACAATCAATAGTGACATTCATATCTAGCTCCAATTCCTTCATGCCAACCTTCATTTCTCCTGATAATTTATCTCTTTTTTTCACTCGAGCACTTTCTAGGACCCTTATGTTTGTTCATCCTCACAAAACACAATCATTAAAATTAATCCATTGGTTACTTTCTGCAATACATTCTGTTCGAGTAAATCTCACAAAACTAATCAAGAACACTGCCGTGTCATATTTCACTCAAAAACCATAATCATTTTTCATTAATGAAATTTGAGAATTATATAGTATTAAGATTTTTTTTAAACCAGTAAGGACCATTAAGATGTTTAGCATTGTGACAAGGGCAATAAAGCACATCTAATCTCACATTTAATCACCGCACAATGTGAAATAACTGCTATTTCAATGATGAATTATTTATTCATTATAGCAGTATTTGTTGTACTGCCTTTAATTTATGCTGATTATATATATACATTTGAATTTGGGTGGGAATAATGTGACAATCCAAAGATGGTGGTCCTTTTTTGTTTATGCAAAATATAATTGAATATGATTTCAGGTGAAATATGAGTTAGACATTTGTTCATGAGATTCACCCGTTTGTATGGCTGGATCTGAAAGCTAATGTCGTCTGTGCATTCAGAGATTAAACATATCATCATAATCATCATCATCGCTCTGATAAACACAGAAGAAAAATCACTCAAATAAACCCAATATCAAACACACACATCCTGCACATCTTAATCAATGATAAAAAAAAGGTAACAGAGTCACATAAAGGTTCGAAAGTTTACACACACCAAAACATTTGTCGTTCCTGTTAGGATATTTAATAACTAATCAACATGAAATGGACAAGATGAAACAAAAACAGGTGGAATTGTCTGTTTTAGACGCAGCTGTGATTCATATGGTGTTCTGGCGGCTAGAAAATCATGTAAAATGAAAAATACGTCACATTATAAGCGGATGGAAAATGCCGGTTGTATACGATTGGCCTTTTCCACCACATTAGACCCGAGAGAGACAGAGCTGGGTTCTTGCAGTCAGATGAAACAAAAATTAGTGTTTGAATTATGAATCTAGATCTGCTCCAAACCCCTGATAATTAAGAGCTCTACTCGGCCTGTAAAGCAGAATCCTTCACGGTACCGTTCAACACGTTTTCCAGTCGCGCCAGGACAAATAAATTCAAACTACAGTGTAAACGAAATCCTTGTGCGCTAATTTTGCAAAAACAAAACAAAACCTTAAATAATTTAAATCATTATATACATAAAACTCAGAAGGCAAAAGTGAGGTTGTACCAGTCGGTGCTCATCCCTCTACGTTCATATTTTTCGTAAGTGCAACATAGCTTTTGCACCATTTCAACTTGGTGAGGTCGTTTTGTGAAAGGAGTTAGCATGTATGACCTTTGTTTTCTAAATTGCAATCCCAGCGAAAATAGATGCTTTGTACAGACAGCATTACTTTATCATTGTATGCTAAACTACGCGATTTTGATGCCATGCTATGACGTAATTTTACCACTGAATGTCTATAGCAGAGCGTCTGCCTGTGGTCTAGTAGGTGATAGCGCGCTACGTTGCGTTTTATCTTTTACATTTGCGTTCGTTGAGTGTGGCTAATGGCAAAGCAGATGGACGTAGCCCAGATTATGCAAGCGATGTGAAACTAAAAGACGTTTTTGCTTTTAAGACCTTTTTCTTAGGAAAACGTTTTAAGTAAGGATCATTTAATATATTTTCAATTCAAGTAGGTAGCAAACAGCCTCTCCGTTTGGCCTTTCCCACGTCTAGACGCCGGTTTCTAACTGATCAGAGAGCTGCGTCTGGTCAGGTCCACATTACTAGCGCTCAGTCCCCTGGATTCTGACAGGCCGCTGTTCGATTCCTGAAGAGACACACACACAAAATTGGTGTCAAATAACATTATACAGTGGAAAAACACATCAATTTTAAAGTGCAGTAAGGGATTTCTGAGAAACCCTGTTGAAAGTGGATCGGAACAAGCATTTCTGATTATTATCAATGTTGAAAACAGTCGTGCTGCTTAATATTTTTGCGGAAACATACTTTTTTTTTCCAGGAACTTAAGTCTTTACTGCAACTTTTGATCAATTCAATGCATCCTTGCTGAATAAAGTCTTAATTTCTTTAAAAACAAATAAATAAATAAATGAGTGTATGCACTGCAGACATGAACACACACCTGTGAGGTTTCTTCTACACTCTTGTTGAGGAAATTTAAGGAGCTGGCCCTCTTCATCCTTTTGAGTGAAACAAAAGCAGCAGTTACAGGCTGGCATCAGAGCAGTGTGTGTGTGTGTGTGTGTCAGGTGTTTTGGAGAAGCTCGTCCCTGATGTGTGGGGGTGTAATCTCACCCGGGGTTGCGTGGCTCCTGGGGGCCGCTGCCCTGCAGTTTCTTCACCAGCATCTCACTGCTGCGGCGCAGGGCTTCACGAATCTTCCCGAACGAGCCGCTCCTGCGCAGGGCGCCGTTGCCATCCTGTGCCCGGGGAATATGATCAACTTCAGGCAACTTACATACATTCAACTTGCATTATATATATATATATATATATATATATATATATTAGGGGTGTAACGGTTCACAAAATTCACGGTTCGGTTCGATACGATACACTTGTGTCACGGTTCGGTTCGGTACGATTCGGTACGTTTCCGATACAGCAAAAAGAAAGAAATGCCAGAGAAATTTCCTTGATTTAATCTTTTTAATTATATTTTTATTAAAACTAACATCATAAAGTATGATATTTTTTTAACTTTGAGCAATGATGGAGCTATACTTGACTTTTCTTAGGAGCTTATAAAACAAAACAGCTCCTTGGACAAAATTAAATGTAATATTGTAGTAGTTATAAACAAAGGTTTATTTTAGTTCAGATTAACATTTGAGGGCAGCAATTGTATTCATAATGTCAAAATAAAACCGACGTGATGTTACTTGAAAGCATTATAGCCTACTATTCCTGCCAAACTTCCATGGTTACAGTTAGTAGTGTTACTACAGTAAACCCATGGTGAATGTTGCTGATCTGTGGACACTGGATAGTTCATTCATGGCACAATGTTTCTTCCTGGTTTCCACGTCAGCGCTGTTTGATCCGTTAATAACGGAGAAATGCGAATGTTTCTCACTAGATCTTGCAGCGATGTTATTACTTCAGTGGCGAATTCAAATGCTTTCTTTACTGGATTTGGCTGTGTAGTAACAGTGCTGATGATTAAGATCGGCTCGCGCTGTATTTGTCCAAACTGATAAACGGTCCTTCAACCACACAGTAACGAGTGGTTTCGTTCCGCTTACATTACATTTGCCATTTGATGTTGGGCAATGTTGTGGTCACGCACATTATGAGCGCGCTTGCCACGCGTGACGCGCCTTCATTTGAAATAACGAAATTTTGGTCGGCAGGAAAAATGGTCCAACGAACCGTTCGGTTCAAAAATGCGTACCGAAAACCGAACCGAAAGCCTCGTACCGAACGGTTCAATACGAATACGTGTATCGTTACACCCCTAATATATATATATACACACTCACCTAAAGGATTATTAGGAACACCATACTAATACTGTGTTTGACCCCCTTTCGCCTTCAGAACTGCCTTAATTCTACGTGGCATTGATTCAACAAGGTGCTGAAAGCATTCTTTAGAAATGTTGGCCCATATTGATAGGATAGCATCTCGCAGTTGATGGAGATTTGTGGGATGCACATCCAGGGCACGAAGCTCCCGTTCCACCACATCCCAAAGATGCTCTATTGGGTTGAGATCTGGTGACTGTGGGGGCCATTTTAGTACAGTGAACTCATTGTCATGTTCAAGAAACCAATTTGAAATGATTCGAGCTTTGTGACATGGTGCATTATCCTGCTGGAAGAAGCCATCAGAGGATGGGTACATGGTGGCCATAAAGGGATGGACATGGTCAGAAACAATGCTCAGGTAGTCCGTGGCATTTAAACGATGCCCAATTGGCATAAAGGGGCCTAAAGTGTGCCAAGAAAACATCCCCCACACCATTACACCACCACCACCAGCCTGCACAGTGGTAACAAGGCATGATGGATCCATGTTCTCATTCTGTTTACGCCAAATTCTGACTCTTCTGCTGTTGTAGCCCATCCGCCTCAAGGTTGTGCGTGTTGTGGCTTCACAAATGCTTTGCTGCATACCTCGGTTGTAACTAGTGGTTATTTCAGTCAAAGTTGCTCTTCTATCAGCTTGAATCAGTCGGCCCATTCTCCTCTGACCTCTAGTATCAACAAGGCATTTTCGCCCACAGGACTGCCGCATACTGGATGTTTTTCCCTTTTCACACCATTCTTTGTAAACCCTAGAAATGGTTGTGCGTGAAAATCCCAGTAACTGAGCAGATTGTGAAATACTCAGACCGGCCCGTCTGGCACCAACAACCATACCACGCTCAAAATTGCTTAAATCACCTTTCTTTCCCATTCTGACATTCAGTTTGGAGTTCAGGAGATTGTCTTGACCAGGACCACACCCCTAAATGCATTGAAGCAACTGCCATGTGATTGGTTGATTTAGATAATTGCATTAATGAGAAATTGAACAGGTGTTCCTAATAATCCTTTAGGTGAGTGTATATATATATATGTTGGGTAGTAAATAAGAACTGAGCAGCCTATTCGAATGATTCCTGAAGGATCATGTGACACTGAAGACTGGAGTAATGATGCTGAAAATACAGCTTTGATCACAGGAATAAATGATGTATTACAATAGGAAATGTATATAAATACACAAACACAGGGTCTACGAGCTGCACTGACCCCGGTCCACTCGGCTTCGTCCCCATCACAGTCTCCTCGGGGGCCTCCGGGGCCGTTTACTCCGTCCCGGGACTGACGTCTGTCCCCTCCAGCACCACCTCCGTCCTTCAGCAGCTCCACCACTTTACTCTGGTTAATCGCATCAATGCCCTGCCGGACACAAGCCAGCGGGTTTAGCAGATTTCACACCGGCGTTATGGTGTCAACAGGGTTATTATAGCTCACTGAAACTAAAACTAAACTTGAAATAAAATAAAATACAAAAATAATTTTAACTACATACTAAAATAAAATTAATGAAAACTACAGGTGAAACTCGAAAAATTTGAATATCGTGCAAAAGTTCATTTATTTCAGTAATTCAACTTAAAAGGTGAAACTAATATATTATATAGACTCATTACATGCAAAGTGAGATATTTCAAGCCTTTATTTGTTATAATTTTGATGAAAACCTTTTCACAATATTCACATTTTTCGAGTTTCACCTGTATATAGACAAATAAAGAAAAACTTGATAAAAAAAACCTAATTCATCATATTCAATAAGGAACTATAATACTATCTCAATGACACTAAAATAACACGGGTTGTCAGTCAATTGAAATGACATTAAAAATTAATAAAGGAAAGTAAAAGAAACCGAACAGACGAAAAGTTTAATCATTGAGGTATTCTTAACAACTCCCCTCTCTTCCTGTATGAGTCATGCACAGGAAGTGGATCTCATAAGTCGAGCATCAGGTAGGAAATCCGTGTGTGTGTGTGTGTGTGTGTGTGTACCTGTTTGCGGTTCTTTGTCGCACACTCCTCCAGCGTCTCGGCGGCCTCCAGTTTGCCCTGCCGGCGGTACAGAGCGCCCAGGCTCTTCAGTGTGGTGTTCACAGTGGGGCTGCGTGAGAAACACCAGACACTCAACAGAAGCAGCACTCCAGGACATGAGCTGTGTCACAAATCACGTACGTACGCACTATTCTATGCGTTTTGTAGGATAAATAGTAGTAGAAAAAGTGCACTAAGTGTCACCGGCGGGCCCAAATCCATTACATTTTTAAAACAGTAAGATCCTATACTACACCTAAACTAATCTCGACAAAATATATATCATTTGAAAGCTTACAATCTCTAGTTTCCATATTTGGTGATTGATTTTCAAAATAAATTACAGAGGAGCCGTAATTGATCAATTTGCAACAAGAATATTTTCATACTCCTAAGGCGTGTTCAGACCTTTATTTCAAAATAGTGATGAACATGAAAAATCCTGAAAAAAGGGTAGAAACCTCAGTTTGTTTTCATGCCAAGAGTTCAAAAGATAGCATCCATTCAATTATTTTAGAAAAAAAAGGTCTGAAATTTTTTTAAATATAAAGAAAAAAATGATAAATTCACCATTTGTGATGTGGCAGCGAGCTATAACGCACATGCGTGTTCTTTTTGTGTGTTTCTTAGAGGTTGAATTCATATCAAAATCTGCAAAATCTACTTCTGAATAGGATGTCTACTTCATAAATTGTATGAAAATTGTGGAAATAATGGTTCATATCACTCAAAACACATATGGAAATGGAGTCTGGTTGTCATCTAGTGAAAAGG
Organism: Rhinichthys klamathensis goyatoka; assembly: GCF_029890125.1. Taxonomy (NCBI): domain Eukaryota; kingdom Metazoa; phylum Chordata; class Actinopteri; order Cypriniformes; family Leuciscidae; genus Rhinichthys; species Rhinichthys klamathensis. Next base: position 596,926 of record NW_026606586.1, read on the forward strand.
TTCGGTACTGCGCCCTAACAAAATCTCACTGAAAGCAAATTTTTTGAGATATCAACCTAAACTTTGAAACACCACTTGGATTTTTGCCTTTGATTTTTTTTGTGTGCAATTTTAGAGTCGCCCAGGTTTTGAAAATATATATTTTTTTATAAAATATGAATAATACATTTTTTTGCATTGCACATTTTCATAAACTCAAACTTCTATAACTTTTTTTCTGTTTCACTTTCTTAATTTATTTCACTTCTACAAAAATCTGCCAAATGTCTTCTTTAAAACAAGACCAATCTTACGTCTATATTCCAAAGCATTCTTGAATTAAAACTATTTAAGTTTGAAATGTGCATTTTCATGTATATAAAAAAAAGGGGGGGGGACACTTAACAGGTTGGACACTTCTCGCAGCTTTAATTATGTAGCGGAGGGGCTATCAGACTCAAATAAACGTATAAAGTTCATACTCTACACGGTTGAGTACATAGTGTATGAGTGTATAGTGTATAGTGCGTCATTTGGGACACAGCTATAGACTACGATATGAGATTTAGGCAATATTGTGATTAAACTTCGCCTCATGCAATAAACACAGTACTTTGATCAAGTTTTACATTCATATTAACTTATTGCTCATAATGTCTTTGTTTGTCCTTGTTTTCTTGTCTTTCTGTTTTACTGTGTGTTGCCTGCAAGGAGAAGACCAAATCAAATTCCTAGTATCTGTATACATGGCGAATAAAGTTGAATTGATTGATTGAAGTTGATGCGATTAAGCCAATAATCGTAGCATCCATCATCGCAGTAAAAAGATCAGGCATCTAAACACTTTGAATCGCATCTATTCCACTCTGACCAAGTCTCATGTGCATTTATGTGGTGCTGAAGAACTGAGTTCATGTTGACAACATTGTGTGATGTGAATATAATGCAGTATTTTGATGGTCGAAAACATTGAAATGGAGACATTTGGGAGTTTCACTGGAAAAATGGCCGAGGCCGGATACCAAAGAACCGGTGAACAAATTTGGTGTGACGCTGGAAGAGCTTGGAGGTTCAAAAACTCATTTATACCAACTGCTATTTCAATGTTGAGTCTGTAACCATGTGCCTTTTTAACTTGTCTACTTGTGTGTGTGTGTGCTTGTGTTAATGTGATGCGTGGCACCTGTGCAAAACTAATTTCCTAAGGGATAAATAAAAATAAACTAAACTGATGTGTTTGGTCTTGGTGGAGTAGATCTGCTCAGTGTCATTCCTGCTGCTGGAGAGCAAGTACAGGACTTGCTTCTGCCAATACACACACACACACACACACACAAACACGACACGCTGCTGTGAGCAAGCACAAATACAGCATACATGAATTACCCGTGGCAGATCTATACAGGGTGAGGGCTTTCTGAAAGCGCGCTGCACTGCTAAGGCAAATGCTACCCAAGTACTTGAAGATTGAGCAGCGAGCTCATTGGCTACTGATACGGCAGGAACCAATCAGCTGCGCCCTATAGATAACGATGTGATTATGAACAGGTGAGTAAAGGACTATTAGCCACACGATCTAGAGTTTCATGACAGAACTTTGTATTAATGAAAATGGCATGTAAACGTGTGTGAAGAGGTTTGTTCGCACATCTTTCTGCGATTGGAAATCGTCACATGTAAACGCAGCCATTGGTTCCTCTACACTTTGATACCCAGAATGCCCTGCACACTCACCTGTCCACCTTGCAGGCCTTGTACCAGCTGCCGTACTCTCCGTAAGGCCCAGAGTCCTTTCTCTTCCCCTGAAATGACCATCAGACAAACTCTTTTTTTTTATCTCTACAACTTTCTGAAACAAAATCGTCTTAATTATAATGAATTGACCGGATTCAAAATATGAAAATTGGTAAAAAAAATAATGAATATGAAGACCAGGCTGAATTGCTGTATAAAATAATTTAGGTATTAGGTACATTTCGCTAATTGCTCGCTAATTGGTTTAATGTTGTATAAAAGCAGTGTTATATTGCTTAAATATTTTTTTTAATATAGATACGTTTATTAATATGGGTAAGTGGATATAAGCACAATTATGAATAATACTGATATTGAATTATGAAATATACACTACCGTTCAAAAGTTTGGGGTCAGTAAGAATAATGTTTTTTTTACTAGTCTTTTCTGCTCACCAATGCTGCATTTATTTGATCCAAAATACAGTAAAAACAGTAATATTGTGAAATATTATTACTATTAAAAATTACCGTTTTCTATTGTAATATATAGTAAAGTGTAATTTATTCCTGTGATCAAAGCTGTATTTTCAGCATCATTACTCCAGTCTTCAGAGTCACATGATCCTCCAGAAATCACTCTAATATGATGATTTGCTGCTCAAGAAACATTTATGGATTATCAATGTTGAAAACAGTCGTGCTGCTTCATATTTTTGTGGAAACTGTAATTTTTTCAGGATTCTTTGATGAATATAAATTTTTAGAAACCACATTTACTGCCACTTTTGATCAATTTATTGCATCCTTGCTGAATAAAAGTAACAATTTCTTTAAAAAAATCCTTATTGAACCCAAACTTGTGTACATTTTTATAAATGTGAATTTAAATAAATGTATACCAACATGTAAATGAGTGTAATACCTTGCTCTCCTCTCGCTCCTCTGCATGCATCCAGATTGGCTTGTTATCATCTAAAAGAAAAAATATATATATTCTCATTATAAGCAATATAGCAAAAACCGGCATTGTTTTGTAACTCATTCAAATATTGTTAAATGCTTTTGTGTGTTTCTAGCATTTTGCTCTGCCCGGCATCAGACACTGAGTGGCTAGTCTTCTTTCATTGACTATAATTAGCTTGTTGAAGCTTTTAGGAACATCAAGTGGTTGTTTGATCATAATCCTGTAAGCGTCTGATTGGCTTAAAGGCCTGCGATGTCACAACAGATGGCCTCAGTGAACACGATTAGACAAAACCTCTGAAAGACCATCAAACCGCTCACTGAGACTCACTCACCATTTCATCCTGACAAAAACTGATAATGAAGACGCCAAAAAAACGGTCTATTCTTACAAAAACACATTTACATAAAATAGGAATATATGCATGAATGACCATGCATGCATAATTAAAGCAACATTTAAAACATCTTCCTGAAATGTGTTTTATGAGAGGTACATACTGTTGACCGAGCCGAACTCTTTCTCGTGCGCGCGGGTCAGAATCTCCTTGTAAAGCGTCTCGGCGTCTTTGAACTTGCCCTGCTTCAGGTAACACGTCGCCTGCGGAGGAAAGAGGATGAGCTTCACACAGAATAATGCTCTCGGGTTCTCAGATCCACAGACAAACGTTCACGTTTCGCATCAACATTCACCCTTCTCTCCAGACAAAAGATGATAACATCTTTATCGACCTTGAATATGCACTTTCTACAATAGGAGCTCATGACTTTAGCAATATAGATGGGAAGTACAGATTCATTCTGCTTGCTCTCAACATAAAAAACTCTTTCTCTTCGCGTGTAAGTAATATACAGTATGTAACTTATCTTAATATGCTCTTTATTTGGCCTTAAATGGCCCACTGAAGTGCCTTGACACACGCAGCATTATTCAGTGTGTTGACGGATGTTTTTGATCATTGCATTTGGGTCTCGCGTCTAAAAATGTGGTGCTCAAATTAAAAGAAGTTCGTCTTTTAAAAAAACGGTCTATAGACCACTGAAGTGCCTTGACACACGCAGCATTATTCAGTGTGTTGAGGTCATTTCCACTGAAACAGGAAGACAGGGCGGGGCATATCGATCAGCTCCTCCCCTTTTTTTAAAGTAGCCAATAGCGTTTCATTTCTATCACAGCTCGTCCAGAGCCGTTGAGCGGTAAAGCCGCAGTTTCCTTCTAATCTCTAACCGTTTCTCCTCCGGATCACTTCAAATACAGCATTCAGAGCAGAATTCAGAGGGTCTGATAAGTTTTCTGGTCTGCGCGACTCGATCACATGATGCGCTCTGTGTGTGTGTCGTGTAGCGGCGGATCACGTGACGGTAACGTGAAACCAGACTTCATCCGCCCCGATGGAAAGCATATCGTTCCCTATCCCCTATATAGTGCACTATGTGCCGTTCACCATGTAGAAAATAGTAAATGTGCGAATGGGGGCGGAGCTTCAGATTCTAGAGAGAATTTGATTGGACAGAAAATCTGAAGTGCAGAGTGATTGATCCTTATTTGCGGAAGTGAGCGACTGTACGTTTTGAATGCTTAAATCTTCTAATCTGTGAATTTTGTCATTGTTTTGGAGCAAACTAGCTTATAGGCTAACATATTCATACTAAAAGACCTTTTGATTTCATGGGGAGTTTAAGATTGCGACAGTAGACGTGTGAACTTATTGAGATTAATTTCTGTGAATCAGTTCAAAGAGTCATTGATTCAATGATTCATTTGGAACATCACAAGACTCATTTAAAAACAGAACATGTCGACATATAGCATTAGTCTGTCTGGCCTCACCAGGTTGTTTTTGGTCTTGGCCACGTTGGGGTCGTCGGCGCCCAGCTTGTTCTCGTAGATCTCGAGCGCCCTGCGGTAATAATACTCCACTTCCTCATACTTGCCCTGGTTCTGACACAACAGGGCCAGATTATTGAGCTGCTTCGCCACGTCAGGGTGGAATTTACCCAGAACCTGCAAACACAGTACGCATGAATATAACAGCAGTGGCCAGACTGGCGCATCATCCTCATGAAAGAGCCGAGCGCGTCCTCCACCTTCTCCCGGATCACCAGCGCTCGCTTGCACAGCGGCTCGGCCTCCTTGTGTTTCCCGCGCTTGCCGTACAGCACGGCCAGGTTGTTGAGCGTGGCGGCGACGGCCGGGTGATCTTTACCCAGGGTTTTCTCTCTGATGGCCAGCGCGTCGTTCAGCAGGTGAGCCGCCTCTTTATACTTGTTCTGATCCCTGGGAAAACACACGGGAGGAGTTCATGTGACGACGGAGAGGTAGAGGCGAGCACTACGTGTTTACTAGTGACGTGAGTTTTGGAGGGCGGAAATTGTTGACTGATATGGTGAGGTTTAATTAGTGCTTCTCCGATGGCGTGTTAGCCCTTGTCCACACCAAGCGTGCCGCACAAGCCCTCAAAAGTGAAGCCAAAACGTCTTGATCGCCCCCCGGTGACCGGTCCTAGTATAGGTCATAAACCCCGCCTCCCTGTGTTATTCAACGGGACGCGAGACCAACTAAACAATTAAATTACACTTCACATATCTTTTTTCTAAAGATATTTTCTGTCATTTACTGTAGTTTCTATCACGTTGATGTAATTTCAAGTGTTTGTTTTTAAAATAAGTTAGTTATTTGATGCTATAAAAACGGTGCTGTGACATCATGATTGACAGCTGTGATTGACAGGTTCTCTGTGTGAAGTAGTCACTGAAGTACTAACGGACTTTTTTTCATAATGACTATGTGGTTAGTAATTGTATTTACCTTATTTTAACGAGGTACTGCAATCAGCAGACATCATTGGAGAGGAACGGAGCAGACAAGGCCACTTAAGAAAAGTGCAGGGGCGTGTGCTAGCGATTGATTCCACGAGAGTGAGGGGGCGGGGCCTTGATTTCGCGGCTTTACTTCCTGCTCACGACTGCGCATGACTGGTCCCGAAAACGCTACTGCGCAGACTCAAGTTCCAATATGTCAGCGCCATATCGGGACACTGGCGGCTTCAGTTCTCTCCAATGGAAAAGAGCGAAGGGGCGTCGTCCATCTTTTTTTACAGTCTATGGTCCACACTAATATGTTTTCGTTTGAAAACGCATCTTTTTCCAATACGGTTTGGCCTTCCGTCCGCACTGAGACGGCGTTTTTACTAATAAATTTGAAAGCGCTGGTTTTGCGTTGTAGAGCGGACTGAAGACTAGGGCTGCCACTTTACGTTCGAAAATCGATTGCACAATCGATCGGACCAACACAAGTGTCGAAAACGAAAATAGGAATCAATTTTAATTTTAATTTTTTTTTTTTTTTAACCAAAAATGTGTTTTAGGTGGACAGATCAATACAGCACACAGAACATGTAGGATGCTGGAAAATAATGTCTTTTCTGTTCACCAAATGCTTTTTAATATTCGCTATTACTTTAATGCAAGCGCGCCGTTATTTGTTGCTTAGTGACGCGTGTGTTCAAGTAAGCCAGAAATGCGCAGATTCTGCGTAATACGCTGTATTTAATATATCATGAGCAGATCATAAGCCTAAATCCACGCAGGTTTGTCTTACACGAACTTCCCCAGCAAAGCGAGTAAACATAGAAACCCTCCAGATTGGCTCGTGATTTGACAGCGTTTCCCGACAAAGTTCATTTTTACCCGCATTTGGCGGGTCGAGGGTGTTAATCTCAATCCCTGAATGTTGCGCTCCTGTTTGTCACTGTGCACGAAACTTCACGCCAATAAATCATCAGAAATATTGCTGACTTGTGCGTCTCAAGCGCCCTCTTTACGCTCGTCCTAATGCCTGTTAGGTGTCCGTGGATTTGCCTGTATTTGGTGTTGAAAATGGAAACGTCTTTAGACATGGAAAATCGATTTTACAATCGATTCAATGAACACTTATATCTCCAAAATCAAACAGGATTTTTCCACAAAAGTGACAGCCCCAGTGAAACGGAGGTGTTTGAAAATGATGATGCATGTTTGTTTAGTCATGTGACGCATAATGAACCCATAGATATTCGTGTTTATGCCGGTATTGTGCCTGTTATGTGCTGTTCACTTTCACACCGTTGCTAAAATATGTTACTTCATATCACAGTCCTGCAAAGATGACAGAAAAATATTTACAGCCAACATTTAAATGTTTATGTTTTCAACAACAAATGAATATAGCATTCACATTTTTCATAAAAAGAGATTTCATTGTGTGCAAATAAAATGTTTATATACTACCCAGTTTTTATTTTATTGTTGATTATTAAATAAATTTGCTTACTTGATTATTGATTTTATCCAGTTTTGTTTTTTGGCTGAATGAAAACATTGGTGTTTCGGTGCATAATATTTTCAAACTTAACCAGTGGCCGGTTGCATCAACCGATAGACTAGTCTAAATGATCTAATTTATTTCTTTAAGGCTGGTCATAACGTTATCTCAGTAACAAAGCAGATTTGTGAATCCGATTACTCTTCGCCGAACTGATAGTTGGTCAGAATAGTTCTTAAAGGGACAGTTCACCCCCCAAAAATTATAATTCTCTCATCATTTACTTACACTCACCCTGTATGGGTTTTGTTGAACACAAAAGAAGATATTTTGAAGAATATGGGAAACCAGACAGTTGTCGGACACCATTGACTTCCATAGTATGAAAAAAAAAAAATACTATTGAATTTTTATTTTTGGGTGAACTATCCCTTTAAAGCCCTATTCGCACTGGATGAGTATTACTCTAGCGAAATGACCGACTATATTTCCCCGAACACGAGGTCCTGTGATAATATTAGTCCCTCTGTGATTTGACGGGGTTGTTTATAATTTTTTCAAGGTTTTTGTTTCCTGTGCGCCTTTTTATCCATCTTTCAAGTGTTTTGGGTGCTGGGTCAAATCGCTATACAACTATACAAATTTGCAGAAAGAGAAAGCTGAAAACCATCAGAAGAGCAACAACTAAAAGAATGATTAGATGGAGATGAATGACATGCGGTGAGGAGCATTCTTCTGTTTATGATATATCATACAGCTAGACCTATAATAACGACAAGACATTTCCGAGCAATAGCCTAATGACATCATATCCGGGAGATAAGTCAGTAAATTCGAGTAAAATCACAGGCTTCGCTTATCCCGTGCGAATGCGCCACACGAAACTCAGATGTAAGGGTGATTTCTAAATCACACGAGGTCCCCAAATAATACTAACCCCGTGCGAATAGGGCTAAAACAGTGTGTGTGTGTGTGTAAGTGGCCCCGTATTTGGCAGCATCTCTGACCTGTACACCAGGGCGAGGATGTTGAGCATGGTGGCCACATCGGGGTGGTCGTGTCCCGAGGTTTTCTCCAGGTCCTCCAGGGCCTGTTTGCAGAGCGGCACGGCCACCTCGTAGCGGCCCTGAGAGGCGTACTGGATCACCAGGTTGTGGAGGGTTCGGAGGCGGGCCGGGATCTCGTAGCCTCCCTGCTGCGCCGCCGCTTCACCACTGGGCTGAGCTGGAGAGAGAGACAGGGGACAGCGAGAGGTTAAGAGAGCTTTATTTAAAGGGGCCGTAAAGCAAACAAGCATGTTGATCGGTATCTGTGCAGACTGACCACATGTAGGGTACAAGTTAACCTCACGAAATCTTTCAAATGTGTTGTACGTCACACGCATCACACACATGACCAGCGTCGGCCAATAGTGAGCCTGCGTGTGACGTACAACACAGAAGCGCTGCGCTGTTACACTACGGGAACTCACTCGAGGCCCACAGAGAAGGAAATGAATAGTTGAATAAAGTCGTTATTTTTGTTTGTTTTTTGCGCACAAAAAGTATTCTCGTCGCTTGATAAACTTAAGGTTGAGCCGCTGTAGTCACTCGGACTATTTTAACGATGTCTTTAATAACTTTTCTGGGCCGGCAAGTTTCGATCCCTTAGAAGCCTATGGAGGAGTGATCCAGCTCTCAGATTTAATAAAAAATATCTTCATTTGTGTCCCGAAGATGAACGAAAGTCTTACGGGGTTGAACAACATGAGGGAGAGTAATTACTGACAGAGTTTTCATTTTGGGGTGAACTATCCCTTTAATGCAATTGGTCAAATCGGTGTTGTTGTGAGAAAATTAATTGCATTGCCGCTGAAAAACATAGTTAGGGAAAGTTAGGCATTTGTATTGCCAATGTGCAAAAAATGTCTTACCAATAGCTTTTTTTACCATGTGTTCCTATAGGTGTCTAGTAACACCTCCCAATTTATCCACGGCCAAATCCTCGGGGAAACGCCTGGAGAGGCAATCAAAGTTGGGGTGCCCAGAGGGCCTGGGTAAAAATAATGATTTTCTTTATTTTTTTTAACCAAAATTAGCTTTTGAGATGTCTAACTAGGGGTGCTGAATCTATCCCAGCCATTAGTTTTGAGTCAAAATGACTCCAAGTCCATGTAAAAATCCATAAAAAGTAGTTTTATTGAACAATTACGAAACAAAACTTCCTAAATCAGTTTAAGGCGAGACACTACAGGTGAATAGGGTAACATTTTTAAATAATAGATATCACCATGAAACTTCCTCAGTTGATTACTTACATATAAAAAATGTATTACAAGTTTTTGAAATTTGTATGTTTAATTATGCAAATTAGGCATTCTCTCATTAAATATGTGCAAGCGTTTTTGTTACGCAAATGTTGCCTATAAATAGTGTAGCGCTTCTTATCAACCTCTCCTCCATTTCGCTTGGGAACTAATGTGGTCGGACCCGAAGTTTACACGACTGCGTTCTCTGGATTCCACTTCTGCATCCCAATTGGTTGCCGCCGAACCGCATCATAGCTCATTAGCATAAAGTTGCCCTGACTTCACCGTCCAAGACGTGCGGTGCAACTTCTCACACATTTTTTCTGCCAAATCACATTGAAAATGAATGACTTCCGGCCACTTTGACGCTCTCTTAACAGCCTTCTTCATGAAGCACCGCTCTCTCTCACCTGGCCCCTGGTCTTCATCGTTGGGAAAGAGGTCGTCCAGGTTGTCCTTCTCCTTCTCTCCGGGCTTCTCCTCCGAGGGCGAGGTGTCCTCGTCCAGCTTGCGGATCTGGTTCATGAACTCCAGGTGCTTCTTCTCCTCCTCCAGCTGTGCGACGCTCTGCTCGCTCTTCTGAAGCTTGTGTTGGGTGCTGGCCAACTCGTCCCGAAGCCACTGGTTCTCCTGGCAGAGCCGGCGCACCTGAGCGCGCAACTTCTGCTTCTCCGACTCCACGGCGCTCAGGTGACCCGACAGGGCGATGATCACCTGACACCAGACGCGTTCATACAGAGTTATTTGCTTCTAACACAAACTGTGATGCATTATTTTCCTGTTATCTCTGTAAAGCTGCTGTGAAACAATCTGTGGTGTAAAGAGCGCTATATTAATAAAGATGACTCGACTGGATTTGATTTTCTGCTTTAGGTTTAAAGGGAGATATAACAAACTTCATAACTGATCTTGTAAATTATTTAAAAAAAGGGGAAAAGCATAGATGCTCTATGTATTTTAAAGTTTTATATATATATATATATATGTCATTAAGAACGAGTTGAAAATTGCATAACTTATAAGTAACGCACTCTAAAAAATGCTGGGTTAAAAACAACACAAGTTGGGTATATATAAGGGTATATTTAAACTAAGAATGAGTTGAAAATATATATATATATGCAATTTTCAACTCATTGTTAGTTGAAATATACCCTTATATATACCCAACTTGTGTTGTTTTTAACCCAGCATTTTTTAGAGTGCTTTACTCATAAGTAACGCAATATATATATATATATATATAAGTTATGCAATTTTCAACTCATTCTTACTGACATATATATATATATATATATATATATATATAAAACTTTAAAATACATATTAAATAATAAAGGGAGATATAACAAACTTCATCACTATTCTTGTAAATTCTTTTAAAAAAGGGAAAAAGACAGTAAGAATGAGTTGAAAATTGCATAGTATATATATATATATATATATATATACACAAAACAAAAAATATGAAAAAAAATAATATTATTAAAGATATGAAACTTAAAATATAAAAAAAAAGTTTTATTTGTATATATGGGGAAAGTGCTCTTTTTTAAATAACTTTAAAATACATATTAAATAATAAACATGAAAAGTACACATTTAAAACAAACAAAGATACCATTATAACTGTAAATAAAATGAAAACTTTATAAAAATAATTAAATAATTTTAAATGTATGTATATATATGTAATGTACATATATATATATATATATATATATACACACACACGTGTTTGTTTTGTGGTGGGCCAGTGAACATTACGGCAGCAGAAGCAGAAAACCCCGTCCTTCATCTTCACAGTTGAGCCTTTGAATGCAATGATTTCTGTAATTCATTTCCAGACCCTTTTTTTTCTATTCCTTTTTAGAAGTTTCCAAATTTGACATCGACTCATGAAAGTGAAAGCATAACTAAGCGGGTTCAGATGACCCATTGACCCATGCACACAGTGTGGTGTGAGCGGTACCTGCGCCTCCCCCAGCCCCAGCTCGATGTCCTGCAGGCTCTTGCGGAGCAGGCTGGACTTCTCCTGCGCTCCGGCCGGCTGGGAACAGTCCAGGATGGAGTTGAGGAGCTGAGCGTGTTCCCCGCGCAGCGTCTCCAGGCCCTGCATCACCGCTTTAGTGTTCAGCACGATCTCATCCTGCGTGAGCCGCTCCAGAGCCTCTTCTCGAGGGTACACCATAGTGGACATCACCCGCGGGACGCGCCGCTCGCTGGCGGGACACACAACAGAGGAATGTGGGGTTAAAGGCAGTGTTGGGGAAAGTTGCTTTTAAAAGTAATGCATTCAAATATTGCGCTACTCCAAAAAAAACTAACTAATTGCGTTACTTACACTCTAAAAAACGCTGGGTTAAAAACAACACAAGTTGGGTTGAAAATGGACAGCGAATGGGTTGTTTTAACTCAGCGGTTGGGTTAAACGTCTGTCCAACCTGCTGGGTAGTTTTATTTAACTCAACTATTGTTTAAAAATTACTGTATTGTTAGCTTAAAATGAACCCGAAGTTTGTTGAAAATTAACATTTATTAATAGGTTTAATAAATGAACATGTAATTATAAGTTTAATGATTAATAATTAAACAATAAACATTTATTTAATTGCTTATTAATAAATGTTCACCTTTTGATTATTATTGTTGCCTCTATAGTTATTATGTGTCGGCTTTTTAATTTCGAACCTATTTTTCGTTCATTTTAAGCTAGTAATTTTTAAGCAATAGTTGGGTTAAAAAAAACTGCCCAGGAAGTTGGGCAAACATTTAACCCAACCTCTGGGTTAAAACAAGCGAATCGCTGAGTTTGTCCTTTTTTAACCCAACTTTTTATGAAAAGTAAAGCATTACATTAGCGTTACTTTTTCTCACCTGGGCTCGGCTTGTTTGTTTTTTAATAACAAAAAAAAAAAGTTATATTTTTGCTATATGTTAAGGCGCTTTCACACCAGAAGTGAAATGAATAAGCCTCAGGCTGATGGAAATGCATATTTACGCCTGTATATATGATATACAGGAGAAGGAAGTTCAACACTCTTATTTCTAAATCTAATCTACAGTAATTGTTTGCTTATTAGTATGTCTGAATTAGATCATTGAAGGTCGGCAGCAAATACATTGGTTAATAAAGTGAGATTAAATACATAAAGTATATTTGTGTAATTTAATATAGTTAATCATCAAAGTTTTGCGTAAAATTCTGATTGCATTTTACTGTTGAGGAATACTGAAAGTTTTGGTGAGATTAGTAGAATAAAAACTCAAATAACCATCATGTTTACACAGCGAACACAACACCTCCTCACTTCATTTCTGAGCTGTCCGTCAACAAATGTGAAAATGTAACGCGTTATTTTACTAGTTACTTGAAAAGTAATCAGATTACGTAACTTAAGTTACTTGTAATGAGTTTCCCCCCAAACACGGTTTATAAGACGAAGTTATCGATCATAACACAGGCTCTTAGACTCTGAACATCAGGATCCTCACAGCATTACTGCAGCTCACACCCAAACACAGCCAATCTGGCAACACAAGAGTCCTGCGCCCCAAAACATCTGCGCCCGCGTCCATAACACAGCAGTGCCAGTAACAGGCATCAGAGATTCAGATCAAACCAACACACACCTGAGGAACTTCATCAGGGGTTACTGAGGAACCAAGTCATTCGACAGTTGATTACTTACAGCTCATTTGTAGTGTACAACCAAAACGCTAACTCGTGAAGATATCATTTAAATGATTCAAACTTTCAGAGATGATTCCCAACTCTTTGGAACCAAATAATTGATTATTTTTGATAGTTACTGAATCTGACTTGCTAACTTAAACTACAAGTTATCACTACATTCAGTGGTTTACATTTTGAAATTAATCAAAATCATGTGTACTTTAGATATGTATTATGTTTGTTTAATACATTATGTTTGTGAGTTTTTTGTAATAAATGAAGACTTAAATTTAAATAAATTATCCGACATTAAATGCAATTTAAGATGAGAGAGAGAGAGAGAGAGAGAGAGAGAGAGAGAGAGAGAGAGAGAGAGAGAGAGAGAGAGAGAGAGAGAGAGAGAGAGAGAGAGAGAGAGAGAGAGAGAGAGAGAGAGAGAGAGAGAGAGAGAGAGAGAGAGAGAATAACATAAAATTGCTAACATAATAATGCATAAATAACATTATTTATGGCAACTTATGCCATTATTTATGGCAACCTGGTCAACTTATGACTAGCATTATTTATGGCAACTTATGTCATTATTTATGGCAACCTGGGCAACTTATGACTAGCATTATTTATGGCAACTTATGCCATTATTTAAGTCGTAAGTTGCCCAGGTTGCCATAAATAATGGCATAAGTTGCCATAAATAATGCTAGTCATAAGTTGCCCAGGTATTCCATGTAGAAAGTTTGTGTCCATCCACCTTTATAAGAATTTTAATAACATTAAGAACATTTTATGTTGTAAATGCTATTAAAATAGTCATATTTCAATTTTATGATGATATTTTATTAAAATATAATAGTTTGAATAACATACAAATATATGCGAATTGTATACATATATATCCCATCAAGCAAGTTCGCATAATAGGTAATAGGAGTCGCACTGTCGCAGTAATAGGACTTCAAATCTTTTATTACGACATTTCAAACAAACAAAAACCCCATCGTGTGTGTGTGTGTGTGTTGATCTGCCCTGCAGTTCCTCCGGCGTCCAGCAGAGGCGCCCTTCACCTTCACACGCCTATAGACTGCAATGCAGCAACACAGAGGACAGTCCACATCAAAACACAGCGTAAAAACACATCTGATCAGATCACACACCGCGTACTCATCCCCATGAGCTGTGATAATGACTGACAGATGCCTGGAGTAATCAGGAGAAACCTGGAAAAATCCACCAAGGTCAACAACACATCCCTGATCTCAGATCAGATCTCATTCTGCACAGCGAGCACAAACAGGCCCAATGTGAACCAAACAAGACGAACATGGGTCATGCAAACACTTATTTTCATCATGCAACTGCCTCACATCCTCCATCTTGTACTCTCACATAAAAATGTTTGAGAATGAATAATGCATATTTAGATTCATAACCCCATTGCATCATCACTGTCTGGAAGATGAGGACAAAGTCACCAAATCCATCACGAGTCCTCTCTGCTAGGGCATTGTCTGAACTAATTATGATGTAATATTTATTTATAGACATAAACAGCTTTTGCACCATTCTCATGTTAAATATGAGCTATTGTTTTCAGCAGATCAGGCTAAACTTTCCCCCATTCAAAACTGAAAGCAGTTTAGCATTCTATTGTGTGATCATTGCAAGAACATCGCATTAATAACTAAAGCACAGATCATCTGTTTATGTAAGAAACATAACTTACCTTTTAAAATACGGGGATGTTTTCAAGCAGAACTCGGGCGTGACTCCTAATGAGAAGTTATGGATTCAGACGCGTCCAAATGTCCAGACTCGCTGCAATAATAAACTGATTTGAGCCTTGAATCAGATAAATTAATGAATTAATGAATCCCCCTGAGAAGACGCGCTTGTGTCTGTGACGCGCTCAGCAAAACAAACGCCCGTGCGCGCGACCCGCTTTCTCTTCGTCCATCCTTCTCGTGTGTCTCAGCTCGACAGATGCGGGATCTTTGTGTTCAACTGAGAGAGGATGAGCACAGCGAACTGAAAATGGCTGATGTGTGTGTTTGTGCTCCCAGAATCCAAAGCCCCGACGCGCGCTGACATCATCACACCCGCCCTCCCTAAAGCGGGCGTGGACGCGCTGTGTGTGCGCGCGCGCGCGAAGGCCCGATCGAGGAATATCGATATTCATAAATAGGCCGAATAATGTTTTTCCGGTGACACTTTACTAAAAGGTTCCTTAGTTTATGTAGGCTATAACTAACATGGAATAACACTGAGCAATACATTTGTTACTGTATTTATTAATCTTTGTTAGTGTAAGTTAATATAAATAAGTAGCCAAGCTGCTGTTCATTGTTTGTTCACAGTGCATTTGCTAATGTTAACAAATACAACCTTTGATTTAAATAATGCAATAGTAAATGTTGAAATTAATATTAACTAAGATGCTGAAGAATATTGTTCATTATTAGTTCATGTTCACTAAGGTATCTTTTTTCTTCTAAATTATGCATCTAAAACATTGCATTTTTAAAACAAATATCCAAAATTATCCTATTCATTTAGATTTCAAGTACAATAGGCCTACATATTTTGAGAAAACAGCCTTTAAAAAAAATGAGTTTGTACCTCCACTTCAGTACCATACCAAATTTTAGTTATATTCCTATCTATATTATGAAGGTTTTTACTGAGGGATTTGTTTCTGAAATGATCCTACACAGATTTATACACAGAAACATGTTACTGTTTGTAAGGGGTTGATCTATATTGTGCATTAGTAGTAAATATCTATAGCAAAACCATTGTTTTTCAGGTCAATTACATGTCAGACTATTGGAAAGTACACTTTTAAGAGTTTATTTTATTTTATCTATTTGTGTCTATAAGATTGAGAAAATAGCCTTTAAAAATGTTTTTATTTTTTTTTCAAGCAAGAACTTTGAACTTGGCTTTATCCAAACTTGTCAATATATTAATATATTGTCTGTGCTTAATCAACTGGTAATGTGATGTCTATTTGTGAAACATGCTAAACTTACCAAGTTTTTAATCCATCATAAGGGGGAGCAATGCAAGTGACAACAAAATAATATTTACACTGCATTAATCTGCATTTATTTTGTCGTATACCAAAAATCCACAATCTACACAAGGGAATATACAAATCAGGTGTGTTTATTAAATAATAATAAAAAAAGAATACAAGTAACACTTTCACTGTCCATACCACATCTATTGATTGACAAACTCAATTATGAAAAAGCAGTACTACAAAACATGTCAAATAAAAAAATAACACGATAAAGGAACATGAGTTCATATTACAAGCACTTTGGATATGTACAAGCATTTTTGTCTAAAGGCAAAAAGGCGAAGAGCTGAAGACTGCTAAAAGAGAATAACGCATGTGCAAAAATACTTATCTTATCCACAAGCTCGGCTTCGTCATCTTCATCACGTCGAAATATCACAAAATGTGTTTTACTTTACACAGAAAGCCGAATCTGCGAGTTTGTGTAGTTGATAGATTACACTGACAGAAAGTACTTGATGAAGTGGACGAGTGCCATTCTGATTGGCTGTTGGGATAACTAGTCGACCAATCAGAATGCTGGAATTCACCTAATGTGTTCTGTCGGAATTTCACGTGACGAATCAACACGGGTACACACACAGAGGTACGACTCCAAACAACTGAACACACACATAAACACAGTCCATGTTTCCATTGACCAAAACTAGTAGCCGTTTAAAACTCTTTCTTTTAATTGTGAAACGAATCATTAATTCAGTACTTGACCGTCCCCGTCCCAGACTGTAAATACTGAGAATCAGTTTCCATACATACAAAATCACACACAAAAACATAATGTAACAGCTGACACACTTTGGCAGTGACACTTTTTTTTTGCCCCTTCGAGAAACATGTATCCATATAAAATCTGAACTAGTTTTTTTTCTCTCTCACGAAGCTTGATTGAAGGTTGCTGCGAGTTTTTGTGCATTTGCTCATCATGCAAGCTTACAACACAGACAGCAAGTGTAACATTACAGACGATTTGATTAGTTTGAAGTAAAATTGAGCGAGAGTTTTTTTCTCTTTATATACTCAACATCAACAGGGGGTCTTTTTTTTAGAAGGTTTCGAAGCTTTGGTGGAAAAGCTGACCCTCGAAATGAATCATTTATGAACTTTTCAGATCCAATAAGGAATGATCAAAGACTTGACAGCATTGTGCAAAAAACCCCCACAAAAAAACAACAACTAGACATTATCTGACTGAAATGTTACTGTAAATGTCTTCCTACAAGCCTTAGAGCTAGAATTTAGGTCACAGAGATATGAATAAAATAAAAATGCAAACTAAACAAGTATATAAAAACTGGTAAAACATTAAGAATTTATCTATTTGCTATTCTTAAAATGTGGATATTTGTTCAATAGCAGTATTTATAACCAGCGTTAACGGAAAACATGTGGTTTTCAAGGTTTATTCGACCTTCTAGGGCAGAAAAATTAGAGATGTATTTCATGTAGATAATAGTTCACACACACTTCAAACCCACTGCTAAAAGAGGCAGGAACAAACACACATCTAACTGACCCATCTTGACTTTAATACTTTGTTGTTCTTAATACTTTTAACCACAGGAAAAACTGACACTTTCATCCCAGACAACATAGTTTAGAAAGATCCAGGTCATATTTCACCTCAAAAACCAAAATTATGACTGCCAATGCGAACATTTGTATTAAAAATCACATTGTAACAAATGCTACCATGATGTATGCAAATAAAACCTAAATAATTTATACTTTTCCCCACATTACAGCCATGAATATTAGATCAATCATGTCTCAAAGCAACATTTACGTATTTCTTTCTTCCGATTTTGTGGTGAAATATGACTCTTTATGCGAGATTCGCCCTTTCAGTTTGAAAGCGAGTTAATGATAATATTAGGAGTTCAAAAGATTATGTAACAATCATTGTGTTTTGCTGTGACTGAAGGACGTATAGTTCACACCACAGACTAATCAAACCAGTGACCACTACTGTCCACAACACACACACACTGGTTTCACTCGAACTGTGGCACAACATCATTTCATAGATTTAGTAGATAGATAGTTTGTTTAGTTATTATTTTAAAACCACATTTCAGTGACGTTTTGCTAGTTGCATTACCTACGACTCACAAGAATATCTCACAAATCTTCTAGACAAAATAAAAGCACATGACTTTAGTAAAAGCTGCCGTTAGCAGTGATTTAACAAGCTCCAGCTAGAAATAAAGGGATAGTGTAGCTTAAAATGGACTGATCTGAGATCAGATCTGAACAGCAAAAACAAAAACAAAAAATAATAAAGAAAATTCTTTGTATTTTTGTCTTTTCCACGACAAACACAAACACACATAAATCAATATACATTTACTTGAGAAGCAAATTGATCAAAATTAAATGAGTTCACAGGTATGGACAGATATTTATCTTGTTTTAAGCATAAACTCACTTAATTTTGATCATTTTCATCAGGAAAACTAGAATTAATATTTTTTTTTCTTATGGAAAATCAAAAATTAAAAAGTTTTACAGATATTGTCCGATTTTTCATTTTTTAATTTTTATTGGAAAACAAGACTCAATATCTTAAATCCTTTTGCTTTGCAAGTAAATGTATCTTAGTTTAATGTTTAGATTTTTGTACTGAAAAAACAAAACAAAAAACAAATTAAAACAAAAATACTAAGTTACAAAATAATTTTTGCAGCGTGTAAAGGTAGTATTCATGAATCTTGTTTTAAGTGTGTGTTTCATAAAAGCAGCGGATTACTTTTTGTGCGTTGGACGAAGATATGAAGAAATGAAGGCGAGTTTAAGTGCATAGCGTTTGACAACTGATGAAGATCAAACCCTCAGTTCTCCCCAAACCAGTTTACAACTGGGAAATATGCACACAAGAGCCAGAAAAGCAATAAAACTACAATCCTCCCCAACTCTGCCAAACACACCAACGTTTCAACATCATAACCTGTGGCATTTCATGTCCGATATTACCGTTTCGATATTCTCTTACTCCTTCTGCTCCATAATGTTTACATTCTGATTGGCCAGAGATCTTTGGAGATGGTTTATGAAAAGAAATAAACCCTTAAGATGAGCTACATATTTAAGCTAAAAAGGTCACTTTCTGACACATAAAAGCATAATGTGTGTAAAAACCAATATAAAACTAAATGGAAAAGTTTATTCTAGGTAATAGAGATGTTAACTAAGATCTGATGTCAAGCTTCTGTACACCAAAGGGAACATAAACGCCGCTGCGTTAGCGCTAGCGGTTAGCAACTGGCACGCGTACACAGTGCACTATTGAACTAACATTAAAATAACGTTTTGTTAACTTTTGCCAGTGCATTATGGGTGATGTAGTATAAGACATGCAGGTTAAAGGTCAATAATGCAGTTCCAGATTTTCTCAACTGGTAGAAAAAAAAACGAATTTTTAAGAAACCTGTAGAAACTCATCAGTCGGCTGATGGGCACCTTGTAGCTCCGCCTTCAGCAACTGGGTGTGGAATAGGCGTTAAACTCATTAAACTTAAAGTTTTGCGCGTTTCGTAATATTCACTGGTGCTTTTTTCCACAACAAGCGAGACAAAAACGTGTTAAATAATCTTTGTTTACAAAAAACAACCACGGTAACCGTAGTTACAAACACAATTCCATCGTTGCTAAGCGACTAAGCACTGTTTGACAGAGCTCTCTTGTGTAACACGAACTGTACCTTTATCAGTGACTGCAGTCACCATGGTAGATTTTAGCGAGGGTTAAACTGGATTGATTGGTGGTTGAGGGAAGCCATTGATAAAAGAGATTGTGTTTAGCGGTTAAATAGTCAGGTTAATGGTCAACAGGTGGTGTATGCTTATTTTGTGCTTGGCCCCCATATGTGGCACTGGGACCTTTGATAAATAAAAGTGACTAGCGCTGATAAAAGTCTATCGTACCCGTCTTCAACTCCACCAACCCACCCACCCGATTGGCCAGCGTTCAGGGAGCGGGATGGGTTGAAGAGGCGGGATCAGTGAGGGGTCGGTCCTAGGAAGCTGGTTTGCTGTATCCGAACAATCCCACCGGGAGATACTTGACGTGAGTCGGCCACTGAGCGGCTAACTGGAAGAACTTCACGTCGCTCCACTCTCCTCCATCGATGGTGACTGGGGAAAGAGGAGCACAGCTGAAGGTTTAGTGTTCTGCGAGGGTGTTTTGCGAGTAAGGACGGTGCGGTACCTTTCAGGATGGTCTGCTGCTGTTTGGCGGAGCAGATGAGCCGGCTGATGCCCTCGATCACCTGACTCTTGCAGTCCATCTCCTTCTCTTTAGGTTTCTTCCCCAGGAAAATAGTGGGAACTGAAGAGCAAAGAACCGACAGTAAGACATTATAGGGAGTGACATTGATTTATTGATTTTTTTAATATATTATTTAACTTTAGAAGTTTGGGGTCAGTACGATTTTTTTGTTCCCCCGAAAGGAAATAATATTTTTATTCAGCCCATGTGATAAATTCAGCAAAAATGACATTTATAATATTACAAAAGATTTCTATTACAAATAAACGCTGTTCTTTTGAACAGTTTTCATAGGAATATGAAGCAGCACGACTGTTTTCAACATTGAGTAATGATGCTGGAAATACAGCTTTGATCACAGGAATAAATTACATATTAACATTAATTTTGAAAATTTTATTTCAAACTGTAATAATTTTACAATATTACTGTGTTTATACTGTATTTTTGATCAAATAAAAGGTGAGAATAGGATACATCTTTCAAAAACTGTACAGTAGTGTACATAGATACATTTTATTTAAAAAATGTATGTTAGCCAATAAATGAAAAACAAAAAAAAAATTATATAATTTATACACTCATACAAATTTATGTGCAATTATTTTCAAAGTTCATAGTTAATTTCTTTTTATAATTATTTACTAATTTGACCCCCCCTTGTAAATATTTTCTATTGTACAACAACTCTGGTCTTAAGTATGCTTTTATATATTAAGCCATAATGTATTTATACACAAATTTGAACTTCTCATGAAAACTTTCCGCCAAATTAAAAAAACATGCGCACACACACATGAATTTGTTCATAACCTCGTTCTAATGTTGATTAATGGATTCTTAATGAGTGACCGCGTGCCCAAGGTTAGTAATTTACATAAAACACACTCACACCATGTCCATATAAGGGCATTCGGCACACCCGGTAAACATGATGCTCTGAAGACGTGTAAAGAAGTGCAGTGAGATCCTCAAAACCAGTTCAGACGCAATAAACACCTTTAATACAGACATTACAGTCCTCTGATTGGCCAGCTGCACAAATTGTAATAGAGGTTATGCGCGTGACATCACTGTCGGCCGAAGTGGCAAAAAGACAGCGTGAATGACGCGAAAAACACACAACACACATCTAGAACAGGAAAGAGCTTTGTGATTGACAGTACAAGAAATCAGAGATATATTTTTACAGACTTCTGAAAGCTACAGAACAGACGCAAATGATCGCTGCGATTCATAGAAACAACTGGATCCAGGCAGCGAACGGTGGATTTGCAGTTATAAATTGATGTCAATATGCTGAATTTAGGGGTAAAATCATACCCTATATATTGTATTGGCAACTCATCAATTAAAAATGTACCATTCTGCATAAACGGACCTTTTAAATAAACACTGACAAAAAACTATACAAGTTTTAGGGCTGGGCGAAATGATGATCTTTATAACATTGACATAAGTAATCACATGGATTTAGACCTATATTGTATTTATATAAAGCATTCACAGGCAAATTTGCTTTATGTTTAAACTGATAATGGTTTGTTTTACCCGTGTTTTCCCCTATAGAGACCCTAAGCCCCTCCCCTTCCGGTCGACCACCATGGGACCTTATTTCGGAAAAATATTGTATGGTAGTCAATGGCGAGAAACAACTAATATTTTGATCTCGTTTGAATTGTGCCCTGAATTACACATATGATGTTTGTCAATTTAAAAGATACATTTTAAAGTCAAGAAAGTCGCAGTTTGATGTAAAACTGTTGAGGTATAAAGGCCTGTACACACCGGGACGAATATGGGCTTGCGTTATTCGTCAGCGTTTTTCAACGCGTTTTTTGTGTTCACACCCAAGCGATTTTCGCTGACGATGAGCCGAGTGAACACGCAAATTCATTCCCTGACATTAGATGGCGCTTAATGTAAAACAGAAATACCCCGGTCCACAAAGTGGCGCTGCGCAACTACGCTTCTGACACTCGCTTGTCACTCAGAAGAAGAGAGCAAGTTTGTCGCGTTTGTTATATGGTTCTTTATTGTCGTTGGTGTCTCTTTATAAAGACACCAACAAGACCAGCAGCTCTACTCATCTAGCCTTACATCTTCCTCGTCTTATTTCTTCCCGGCAGAGTGTAGACGCTGTATATCTTCTTCGCCATTACGTATGTGTGCTCGGCAAGACCGTTTTGTGTTTGAGCGCCCCCAAGTTGTGTTTTACTGTAACTTCAGAAGCTCCAGACACGTGAGCAAAAGCGCCAATCTCATTGGTCGGATAGTTTTTGACGCGGCGCGTCAAACCAAAAAAACGAACCCGAGGCTTTTTTAAAAAAATGACGCTTTTACGCGTGGCGTTTTACGCGTTGGTGTGAACACTCACATTGGCGCCCTTTGTTTAGTCACGAGGCGTTAAACGTCGGCGAATAACGCGCGCGAAATTCGTCCCGGTGTGAACAGGCCTTAAGACTGCGAAAATACGAAATTACAAAGACTACAAACCCCAAAGGCGCACATGTGACATTTACCTTTTCTCTCAATGAATGAAGCTAACTTTACTGAAGCTAACTTTACTGAAGCTAACTTTATTGAGGCTAACTTTACTGAAGCTAACTTTACTGAAGCTAACTTTACTGAAGCTAACTTTACTGAAGCTAACTTTACTGAGGCTAACTTTACTGAAGCCAACTTTACTGAAGCTAACTTTACTGAAGCCAACTTTACTGAGGCTAACTTTACTGACGCTATCTTTACTGACGCTAACTTTACTGACGCTAACTTTACTGACGCTAACTTTACTGAAGCCAACTTTACTGAAGCTAACTTTACTGAAGCTAACTTTACTGAGGCTAACTTTACTGACGCTATCTTTACTGACGCTATCTTTACTGACGCTAACTTTACTGACGCTATCTTTACTGACGCTATCTTTACTGACGCAATCTTTACTGACGCTAACTTTACTGACGCTAACTTTACTGAAGCTAACTTTACTGACGCTAACTTTACTGACGCTAACTTTACTGACGCTAACTTTACTGACGCTAACTTTACTGAATCTACTGACGCTAATTTTACTGACGCTAACTTTACTGAAGCTAACTTTACTGAAGCTAACTTTACTGACGCTAACTTTACTGACGCTAACTTTACTGACGCTAACTTTACTGACGCTAACTTTACTGGAGCTAACTTTACTGAAGCTAACTTTACTGAAGCTAACTTTACTGGAGCTAACTTTACTGACGCTAACTTTACTGAATTACTGAAGCTAACTTTACTGGAGCTAACTTTACTGAAGCTAACTTTACTGAAGCTAACTTTACTGACGCTAACTTTACTGACGCTAACTTTACTGACGCTAACTTTACTGACGCTAACTTTACTGACGCTAACTTTACTGAAGCTAACTTTACTGACGCTAACTTTACTGACGCTAACTTTACTGACGCTAACTTTACTGACGCTATCTTTACTGAAGCTAACTTTACTGAAGCTAACTTTACTGAAGCTAACTTTACTGACGCTAACTTTACTGACGTTAACTTTACTGACGCTAACTTTACTGACGCTAACTTTACTGTCGCTAACTTTACTGAAGCTAACGTCTGTCATTGTTTCTATAGTCTTACGTTATAATCGTAACGTTACGCCGTCACACCTGAGTGTTGTGTACCAGACTGCACACACACGAGCAGCGTATCTTGCTCGTTGCAAACATGATCTTCTGGATGCTACGAATGGTCACCGCTTCAGTTTACCTTTCTTGTTCTTCTCTTTGGTGACCACGGTCATGGCCATAGTGTTGACGGGCGCCTGAGGCTCGCTGGCGCCCCCTCCTGGCAGCCGGCTGACCTGCAGCGACCAGAAGGCACTCTTCAGTGTGTTCTTACAGCCGGTGTCCCTCCTCTCGCCCTCGCGACGCTTCTCCGACAGAGACGCCAGCCAGTAGTCCACCTGCAGGCCGATGGCGTCCACCCCGTGAGACATGCTGGGGCTCCTGACACACACAGCACAATTATCAAAGGGGTGGTATAATACAAGACGTAAAATATGTCTGTCCCCAGAGTGTGTGTGTGTGAAGTTTTAGCTCAAAATACCCCACAGATAATTTTTCATAGCATGTTAAAACTGTCACTATTTGAGGTTGAGCAAAAACACGTCGTTTCATGTGTGTCCCTTTAAATGCAAATGAGCGGCTGCTCCTCACACAGGGGGCGGAGCTACAACAGCCCGTGTGTTTCTTCGATTACCTCACACACACACACACAGAAATGTCAGAAACTGGCAATGAAGTCAGACAATGATGGAGAGACTCAAATGTGCTCTCCTACAACAGCTCTTCCTCTTCTCAACACTTGCGTGTTCCCTGGGGCGGGGTTTATGTAAATTTTAGGGTTAGTGATGTCACAAACCCGGGATGAAGCTCGTGTAGTCCCTATCAGCCGTTTGTTGTAGTCCTTAAAAAGCAATTTCTAAAAGCAAATATCTCCCTTTGCTTTGAACTTTGAGCGTCGTAACTCTGCGATGCTGTTTGCGAATGTTCGTTGGAACGATGTTTTCGGGAAACGCACCCCTGATTGTTAAATTGTCTATTACATTGCTAGGTTACACTTTACAACAAGGCAACTAACATTAGCAATACATTTACATTAACATTATAACACCAAGAAATGTTGGCTTTACAGGTCTGAGCTGGTTTTAAAGGTGGATTCGTCCAGGTGTGGGGTGATGTCTGAGCTCTAGCCCAGCTCAGGTCAGACGAACCTCAGCTTGACCACCTTTATCCTGCATGACCCGCTTTCTCCAGCAGGGATTATCACCCAAACCTTGTGACGGTACAAATTCCCTCAACAATCCGGAAGTGTGCCTGAACCAAACCCAGCGCTGAAGTCATGTGACACTCACCCTTGCACAGCCAAGCCGGCGCCCATGGAGGGGGAGGAGGGGGGCGTGGCGATCTCCTTCAGGCTGGCGGGAGACCCGTGAGAGGGCGGAGACGTGGACGGGACGGCTAAACTCACAGCCACGCCCTCTTCCAGGTCGCCTGCGGGACAGAGACGGACAGCGGTGAGCTTCTGTCACACACATGCAAAGCCGCACGCAGAGTTGTGGAAAGCAATCAGTGCTTTAGTGTCCATGCAAACACACACACACACACACCTGCTGATGACTGGCCCGGCTCTATCAAACCCACTTTCACCACCTGTGAGACACCAACAGATCCAAACAAATCAATAGAGAGACGGACACACACACGGTAAGATTAAAAAATAATAATAAATTAATAA